>NC_141138.1:61640845-61942407 GCF_053477565.2 Lygodium microphyllum
AGTCTTAAATATGTCAGATTTATCTAGCCTCACCTGATGATATCCAGACTTAAGGTCAATTTTACTAAATATAGAAGATCCTTGCAGTTTGTCCATAAGGTCATCAACTCTAGGTATAGGATACCTATTCTTTACAGTGATGTTATTTAAAGCTCGATAGTCAATACACATACGATAAGTATTATTCTTTTTCTTAACTAAGAGTACAGGTGCACCAAATGGAGAACTGCTAGGTCGAATTAAACCTCTATTTAGTAATTCTTCAACTTGACTCTGGATTTCTTTTTGCTCTATTTGATTGTGCCTATATGGTGCTTTGCAAGGTGGTTGTGTGCCAGGGATTAAATCAATCTTATGGTCTTCTGGACGTAAAGGTGGTAAACCTGGTGGTAGGTCTTCTGCCAAACAATCCTTAAAATATGCAAGAAATTCCTTATGCCTAGGGTGCATATGATTTTCCTTTGCTTGTAATTCATTCACCCAAATGAGATATGATTTAGTACTCTTGCATAATGCACATTTTGCTTGAGTATGCGAAAGCAGTGGAAAAATATTAGATGCATGCATACCATATAATGTAATAGATTTTCCTTGAAAATTAATATTCATTGTGTGTGTGGAATAATCTACATTTGGATTATGCTGGTGTCGCCAAGGCATTCCTAGAATAATGTCACTCGACTGTAATGGAACAACTAAGAAATTTCTTCTTTCAATGTATGAACCAATTTGAATCTCTACATCTTGTACTTCTTGGGTGCCATTGTACCTAGTGCCTAAAAATGCAGCTTTTATGCGATAATGCGTAGGTACAGTCAGTAATTTCAATTCCTTTACCAATTTTGCTGAAATAAAGTCATGAGTACTACCGTCATCATGCAAGATAGTTCTTTCCTTTCCATGCACCAAACATTTCATAGTCAATAATGAATGTGGAGTAGGCATACCTGGTAAAGGGTCAGAAGTAGTAGTAGTATCATCCTCATCTTCAGTGAAATCAGACATATCCTCATGCTCGTCTTCGTCCATGGTTCCAAGATAGTTGATATGTGCTGGTGGCTTCTTTGAATGACAATTTGATGTGAGATGCCCAGGCTGGTGACATTTATAGCATACTATTGGCTTGGCTTTGGTTACATTATTTGCAATGGCTGGAAGTCTGGGTACATTTGGATTTGCTTGTGGAATAGGCTTAGGATTTGGATTGACATTGGATGGTAATGCAGGTGGTTTAGCCCAATTCTTGCGGAAAGATGGTGAAGAGAAACGACCTGGATTAAACCTTCTAAAATTGGAATTGAATTGTTTAGATCCATAATTACCATTGGCTTGGAATTGCTGTGGTCGTCTGTCTCTTCCGCGTAACTTATCTTCAGTGTCATGAGCTAGTGAGATGGCGTCTTCAAGGGTAGCAGGCTTGAACATGTTCACTTCAGCATGGTAATGTCCAAGAAGTCCAGACATATACTTCCGCTTATGTGTCGTCTCTGGTACGTCTTCAAGCATGCATAGCTGTAGGAGTGCATTCCAAAAACGCTCTGTATACTATGGAATAGGCTCACGATTCCGTTGTTGAAGTAAATCCCATTGCTTGATAGCCTTCTCATGAAATTGCGGTGGAAGGAAATTCTGCATGAACTTCTTCTTGAAATCTTCCCAAGTAGCAGGACATTCTATGCTCTTGCGTACTACAGTCCACCAAAGTGATGCTCTGTCTACCAAATGATTAGTAACACACTTGATTTTATCTTTTTCTGGATAAGTTTCCTCATGGAAATAGTCATCAAACTGGCTAATGAATGATAAAACAGTCTTTCCTTCTCGTATGCCATTGAAAGTGCAAAATTTGAAACTTCGTTTACTTATCTTTGATTCCTTGCGAATGGTTTGAGCTTCAAGAGTGGCGTCGATGGTACGTCGAATCAAATCTTCAACTTAAGGTTCTTCTTTGTCGGTAGACGCTCTTTGTAATTTTGTCAATTGCACTTGCAATGCTTGCCTAGCCCCTCGTTCTTCTTCCAATTGCAGCATGATTAGATCCAACTTTTGTTCCATGGTAGGCTCAGGTAGGTCGTCTTCAGCCATAGGATCATCCATATGTGGTATCGTCATCCTGTAAAACTCAAAAGACCTTTCTCACTCAAAATCAGGTTAGCGGGATGAGCGTAGCTCAAATTCGGGGTTACAAGGCTATGTATTTTTGGGTATTTCTTTCTCAATTTTCAGAAAATCTGCAATATTTCCTTCTTCGTGCTCAATAATAGCCCAATTTACAAAAATATGACAAGCTTTTAGCTTTTGAGTTTGCTTTCTACAAAAATAGGAAATAAAGCTAATGGACAGTGCCCATAGAGTCTGGCACGCCCAACACAATGTCCAAATAGAAATAACATATCCGTGCGCATAGGCACATACAAAATAATAATCAATAATCAATGCCTCAATAGACATAACAAAATATAGGCGTGGTGCCTATCAAAATATAATCCAAAGGTCGAATACTCGCTAGACTCCAATGCTTTCCTCCGCCACTGCTGCTATCTCTACACATCAACTGAAGCATTCACAATCGTTAGTAAAATAATACAATTAAATCGACAAAAGTGAATATCTAGCAGTCTTCAGCTACAAAAATAAATCAACTGGTTAGAAATAAATCCTAACCTTAATTTATTACGAGTGCGCACTCTAAACTCATAAACGTTTATTAATTTAATACGCATTTTGCGGAATCACCCGCTATGGAATCACCCATGTACACACTAAATTAATGAAACGCCCAAAAAGGACAGGCGTCCCCATCAACTTCTCGCACAAAGAATCCTCTTTGTGTATGAGCCCCGGTCATCTAAGTTTACGGAATCCACCGTAAAACCTCACGGAATCCACCGTGGAATATGCCTCCTGGCATCATTATCTTTTACCCCTTCTGGTTGCCTCACATTCCTATGTTTACCATTTGTCCTTTTATTGCTGATCCCACAGTATCTCTTATCTCTTCTGAACCTCTTCCTACCATTCCTATTCCTTCTATTTTTTTGACAGATTCCCTTCAAATCTTTTTGATGCATTCCCCATCTTTTCCACCTTCGTTATCACTTCATTTACCCTCATTCTATGACTTATCTTATCCTTCGTTACAATATTCTCCTCTTATTCCATTTCCCTCTCCATCTGATTATGTTAACCTTCCTCTCGAGATACTGCTCGATACACGCGGCTATGATCATGACATTCTTCGTCGGCGACAATGGACACTACATGATTGTGTGATAGGACCGGTATGGCCTTTTATTCTAGGGTCCTGCGATACATCTATGGCATGTTCGAATTCTTATCTTCATTTTGCGAAAGTACAAGTTACTTCTGAGGATACCACTATTCATCTTGCAGCTCATTTTTGCTAGTATCTTGCATTCATGCATCACCAATCTCATTTGAATACTCGGAAGAGTATCCCCCAGATGATCATAGATTCAAATGTGGATGTAGCTATTGCTCAAATGGATGTATTCTATTACTTTGCACAAGCCTTCCCCACAAGGTTTATCATCTTACTGGAAAGGATGTGATGTCTCCAGTTCCTCCAAAATGTACCTCAGTACTTTGTAGATGAGAATGTAGATGAGAACAAAGCCTTGGAACGTCTTAAAGTGAGTATGAAATTTAAGAAGAAACATCTTCATCTTGCTTAGCGGAAGAGGATTTTCATGATTTTATCATTTTTTTTCTTAATGAAAATCTTTTCATTTGCTCTCCAATTTTGGGAGCATATGCCATTCAGACTATTTGGTTTTGTGTCAAGTGTCAGTGTATGTGTATGTTATTTTTCTCTCAAGTGGAATTGAATATGAAGATGGAACTGATTGCAAAGCTGATTAATGGATGGATGGGAAAAAGAAACATATTATATCTTTACCAAAAAAAATTGTTGATTTTAAGAAGTGTTAATGGATAAAGGGTTTTCCTTTCGTTATATACTTTCTAAGATACAGATGATAAGTTGGGGTTGTGGTTGGATGGATTTTTCGTGAAGATTGATATTGAAGATTGATTTGAGCTCTTTAATGAGCTTTTATTTCCTTTTTCTTAGGTCATGAGGACGCTTCTCTTTTTAAGTGTAGGGATATGTTGAATGTTGAATTGACTAGATTTTTTGGTTCATTTTTGTTGTTTTTGAAGGCTGAATGCTTGATTTTTATGGATTTTGAGTGATGATTGATTGGAAGTTTTTGAAAGTGTTTCCAATAATATGATTATATTTTGAAAGCTCATGATTATTCTCAATAGAAATATGAGGATCTATGATATTCTAATATGTTCTCTTGAGGTTCTGATTGGTTTTGCTAGCTTCTATTTAGATTTTGCTTTGTTCCTTTTTTCTTGCAGCATGGATTAATGATTGATGGAATTTGAGGTCTTTTGAAAGATCATTGAATGATTTTTATGGTTTGGAATGGTTTTATTATGAGTTATGTGGTTCTAATGCTTTCTGTTGACCTTTTCTAACCCTTTATTGAGCTTCTATAGAGCTTCTATTCCTACTGTGTTTCTGTTCTATTTTATTCTCTAGATCTTTTATAAGTGTTCTATGGAATGTATACATGACTTTGGGAAAGTTTTCTAGCCTTGTAAAGATGTGAATATAATTTCAAAAGAGCTCAAGGAAGTGGAATAAGTAGTTGCTGAAGACTCAAGAGAAGTCTGGAGTGAAGTGACAATGATGAGCTATGAAGAGTCACTGTAGTGGCTCTCGTGACTTTTCATATCAAACACACCTTTTGGAAGGGGCATCCATGACCAAAGAATGATTATTATGAGTGATTATTAAGCATTGTAGTGAGGAGATGATGTACTATTTATTAAGAGAGAAAGAGAGAGTTAGAGATAGCCAATTCTATGCCAAACAATGTATCTTTCTTTGAGAGATTGTGAGAGAAAACTATGAAGACAATGAAGATAAATACTATGTGATATTTTTCCATTCAAAGTGGTGTTTCTTTTGTGTTCTATTTGTGTATCAATGAAAAATATGAAGAATATGAAAAAAATTATCAATCTTATTGAAGTTAAAGTCGTGGGAGAATTGTTTCTATGATGTTGTGTGAAGATTTCTTGCTAGTAGTTGTGTTATTTTGCTTGTTGTGGTTCTCTAAAGAATGAAACAAAAGCTTGTTGATGTTACAAGATAGATTTTCTTGCAGTAGAAACCCCTTTTCCTTGGTGTCTCTCTTGGGGATCCATGCAAGGACTCCCTTTGAGGAGTATGGGAAGAGTTATCTATTGGATTACAATCCATATAAATGAGAAGTTCTACATTAGAGCTTAGGGTAGTATACACCTTAGATGCTCCTGGTGGCTGCAAGGCTATGAGGGGTGGTTTGGGTGCATAGTAAACGCTGGCTAATCCATAGAGCTAGTGTCAGGATCATTTTAGGTCCTGATAGGTGGTGTGTTTGTCAAGAGCCAGGAATACGTAGCGCTCTTTGAATCTCATCAATAGGGACCATTTTATTAGTGTATGCCAAAAGGCAATAAGATAGATTCAAAGGACCATCAAGTTGGGTTCAGAAGCAAGAAAGAGCTGAATAGGCTAGATGGCGGAAAAATTTATTAAGAGATATTCTCGTCATCAGAGTGGTGCGATATTGCTACAAGGGAGGGATCTTAGTAACCCTAGCCCCATGCATACTTTTTTTGGAGGAGGAAGTTCTAGTACTTCCCCTCTTCTAGTTAGCTAGCCCACTTTGAAGTGGAGTAATAGTTCATATAGTTCAAAATCCTTTAGTGAATTCAATCGTCATAGCACAACCCGTTGCAATCCCAGCAAGAACGCCAGACTTGCTAGCCTTAGGATTTCCTCTATACATTTTTAATGGGTTAGCAAAGGAAGATGCGGAACTTTATATTAATAAGCTTCAAAAGTTAATGTTTAATTATTTAATCGAAGATGAAGGACACTTGATGATGTTCTTTAATATGACTTTGAAAGAATGAGCTATAGTATGGTATCACAGCCTAGAGATTCGAACCATAACTATGATTTATTTATTTTTTGTGGCCTTCCAAAGAGAGTTTTTGCCTGAAAGGGGAGGTCAGTACTAGTTGGCTATGTGTTCTCATTGCAACATGTCAAGAAGCTCACGAGAATGTTTGAGGCTATGCTAAGAAACTGAAGGAAGTATTTCATAAGTTGCAAACCTAATACCTCTAGGGCAAACTGAAATCTGAGTCTAGGTTTTGGAAATACTTTAGCCTTGACAAATGGAGGTCAAGAGACATCCATGAGAACTTCCAATGGGAGGGGAAGCATGATTCAGAATGTGCCCATGTTGCCAACTCCTCCCAGTGTGACCATGCCTATGGCTAGTCTGTTAGCTCCACCAAGTATTGGATTCCAAACAAAAAAACCCTAATGTTATTCTAAGAAATCAGTAGCTAATTCCTAATCAAGTGGTTAGTAGGCCAATGAAACAATAGGTAGATGACTCTGGTTATGAGTCAAGTGCCTTGAATGTCCTTGGTGAAGTTAAGGATATGATAAAGCACTATACTGACATGATCACCAAACGTGCAAATAGTTGTTGATGTCAATTTCCTTAAGAAGTAGCAGAATTTGATAGGTAGTTGACACCTTGAAGAGGGTGCCCCCTCAAGATTCAGTTATAAGTGGTGCCGCGATCAACATTTTCCTAGGAATTGTCTAAATATTAAATGTGACACATGTGGGAAGTCTAGTCATTTAGCTAGTACCTATTGGATCAAGATTAGCTCTCTCTAGCAAGGAAATAGCCAGGTCTAGTCAACCCATCAAGCACAAGAAAATAATCTCCAGCAAGATGAGGGACTGAAACAAATATTGCAAAGAGGGAAAGCTATTGTAGAGGAGCTGCCCAATGGCAATGGAGTAAGCCTTATTGAAGCTATACATCTCAGTGGCACTAAAGCTTCTAATTTATAGGTCATTATGAGAGGTCAAAAGGGTAAAGTGGATAACAAAGACAAGGTAAAACCTATTGAGGGGAGTCCTAAGTAAGATGATAATGAAACGCAAGTCCTTAATCATGACATGGAAGGCGGACCTCTAAAAGCTATTGATAGTAAAATTGACCCCAAGAAGGATAAGGAATTTCCAAAGAAGAAGGAAAAAACCAATAAAGAGGCACCAAATCCTATTCAAAGACCAAAGGAGACGATGGTCTAGTGGGAAAAGGGAGCTCTTGCTAACTATCATGAATTTGATTTAGCAAGTTCTCTTTGCATAGTTAAGCCGAATGTAAACCTCTTGTAGTTGATTAAGTAGTCTCCAAGAATGTGTAAGGAGATTAAAATGCACACATGGTATATCGTGGAGCCCTTGTGGATAGTGTGGATAGGAGATGATTGATTTGAGCATACTAAAAAGCATTGTACAAGGGTAGTAGCGTATGTTGATGGCATATTAGTGGAATATGCCATTGTGGACATGGGATCCTCCATCAACTTTATGAGTTCAGAATTAATGGAGAGGCTAGGGTTAGAAATCCAAAAAGATGCCTCCATGATTCTTTGAATTGTCGATGATAGTCTAAGACAATATGAGGGGGTGCATTACTAAATTCCACATGACTATTGCGAATGTGGAATGCATTTTGGACTTTAGAGTGATCAGGTTTGCGGGGCAACCTAGCTATCAAGTATTGCTAGGTAGGCCATGGTTCTTACAAGCGGACTATCAGGTTGATATACCCACTAGTCAGTTGATCTTTAGCAGAGGTGCTAGACGTGTAGTAGTAGATGCCTACCTTGAATCTCTTCAAAGCAAGAGAGTTCCTTTATCCTCTATAGAGATAGATACATTAGAGGATGCACCTAGTAGTGAGACATCTATAAGTGACAAATCCAATTATGGATCCACTACACAGAGGATATCTATCAAGTAACTTTTAATGAGCCAATAGAGGATCAAGAGAGGATAAGAGACGCGGATGTAATTGAGTTAGACCTTGGGATGATGAACGATTCATGGCCAATCAAATTAGGTTCCATGATCAATTCGGAAGAAAGGGAGGACTATGTGTCCTTGATTTAGGAATTTCATGACATCTTTGCTTGGAGTTATGATGAGTTGAGAGGTTTTCCTTCTAGCCTGGCTATTCATACTATTCCCCTAAAGGAAGGTAGATGCCCTATGTGGCAAAAATTAAGGTGTATGCCTTTCAAATTAAGAGATAGACTATTTGAGGAGTTGACAAAACCACAAAAAGTTGGCATGATATTTTTTCTACAAAGCATTACAACTTGGAAATGTATGGCACGTACAACTTTCCAAGGATCTCCAATGTGAATGCATAAAGCCTAGAGGAGTGCCTAATCTTCATTGAGTGGGACATCCACTCATCCATCATGCACTTCTCAGCCAATTCTCATCCTGCCCCAACCCTACCTTTATTACTACATGTAATTATCTTAGGATACTTAGGATTTTACTCAAACAAAATCCCACGATAGAAGAAGCCCGATTCCCACCACTCTTTTTTTAATCTAAATGCAGATATAAAAAGCTGCATGATGGCTCGTCTAATGATGAGGGTTGTGCTCTTTCCTTCTTTTTGCATATCCATCATCTTGGAATATATGAATGATAGCCACTTCACTAGGTGTAGCCACCCCTTCCTATCAATGGTACCCCTAAATGTACACATTAACCTAAAAGAATACTTGCATAGTAGATCCTTCCTTACCAAGTCTCTTAGGCCCTTGTAGCATAGCCCCTGAAGAGCATACGGATGACGTCTAGCATACCTTCTTACCATGAATTAAGTGTAAAAAAAAAAGAAAGAAAATGAGCCAAAAGAAAAGAGAAAAAGAAAGGTGAAAAGGACAAGAAAAGACAAAGAAGAAGCACAAGAAAATGACAAAATAGAATTCTCATGTAATATCAGAGTGCCACAACCAGTGCACCTAGGGGCTCTCAAGTTAGGTCTGTCTAGTAGCCTTGGTCACTTGGCTCCATGCCTAAACCCCTGTCCCTCCACTTCATGCTTAGGGCACATCAAGGGCAAGATACACCTAGGGAGTTTGCACTTGCCTAGACCTTTCTTCCTAAGTCACACCCACAACACCTCCCCTATACAAAAACTAATTCCTCAAGTGTGGGACAATACCACAAGCTTCCCTACAATTTAACCCAACTCCTAATCTCACTAGCACCACAAATACCATGCACTACACGGTGAGGTAGACACACCCCCAAGTAGTGCATTTCTCCATTTTCTTTTTAGGTACACTCAACAATTGCGATCAACCATCAATATCAGAGACTCCCGATATTCAATCAAATATATCCTCAACTGCTACAATATCTCATTAAATTTTGTGATGCTTCTTCTTCCCACCCAATCTCCATGAAGCCTTATCATCGACCTACATAGCAACCCTTTAACCAACCAAGCCCTCATCAACAAGTGCCCGCAAAGTGCCATGGGATTGGCACTCCACTAGGAGCGGGTAATATTAATCCCAGTGCAAAGAAAATAAAGAAATTAAAAAGACACGGACCAAAGCGAAAAAAGGTGGCCCAATCAAAGAAATAGGAGGGGAAATGGCCAAAAGCATAAGGAAAACCTTAAAATTTTAGGGCAAGGCACATTTTAAATATAAAACTGTACTCTAAATCTTTGTAAAAGATTACAAGGCTCCCTCCTATGCAATTTGTAAATATAGATGGGCATGGGTGAAGACATGATGCAAATAGGAAGGGAATAGGAAAAGAGGAGCTAGGCTAAAATGGCTGATGGGCATATAAAAAAGGGATGGGTGCCAAAGGAGATTAGGGTTAGGGTTTTGTATACAAGGTAAAAAGTAAATGAAGAAGCTCATTCTTGAGTGTGGCCAAAATTACCTCTCCTCTTCTCTTCTTCTTATTATTATTATTTCTTTCTTGAACTTGTACTTGAGAGAGGAAGTGTAAGGGAGTGAGTGTGTGAGGGTGAGGGACCATGGTCGAGAAGCTCTCCATCTTCTCATCTCTTCTTGTTCTTCTGTTCTCTTGTCTTGTCTTGCATGTGGCAATGGAGCACAAAGCTTTGAGCTTGAGGATCGAGGTTTCTTGAGCTTGTACCTTGGATCGTGGAACTATAGGAGTGATTGATAGAGAAGGAAACTTAATCAAGCATGGAGATAAACTCACTACACTTGTAGTTGTGAAAGCATGTATAACTATGTGAGAGGTAGTCATTGCACTTGGCTCAAAATGTTTGAAACAATAAGCAGTCCATGGGTCTTGGTGATCAAGCAAGAAGCTCCCACACCCTTCATGTGAGAGATAAACTCCAAGATTTAAATTCAATCTTGAGGAAAATTTTAGAGTTCTTTTCTCTAGCCCCATAAAGCATTTCAAGCTCATCCCAATTTTCCTTTGCAAGCTTTAAATTCAATCTTGAGGAAAATTTTAGAGTTCTTTTCTCTAGCCCCATAAAGCATTTCAACCTCATCCCATTTTTCCTTTGCATTGGAGAGCTACTCAATGTGATGAATCAAAGATTCATCCAGATGAAGCATGATTATGGCTTGGGCTCTTTCATCATCTTCAACCTCAATAGGGTTGGATGGGTCAAACTTCACTATTACCTACCATCAATGAAAGTCTTTTTCATCGAACTTAAAAATTTGAGGTCTAACATCAACATATGCAATAAGCATGATAGAAAGGTCTTACCAATTGCACTAGGCAATGATAGTCTCTAATCCTTTACAGAACGGCCAAGAACTGCTAAAGAAAATGAAAATATGCTTACATTAATAAGTAACAAGCTCAAATGTGATGTTCAACAAGATAAGATAAGAGAATATGAAATTGGGTCTATGTGTTTATAGAGCTAACAGATAGCCTTACTATTAGAAATGTAGCATAGAAACCTTTAGTAAGCAAGGGTGCATGAGGGAAGGTGAGGTATGAATGAATTGGAGGCTGAGAAAACCCTAATCCTAGCTCACATTTAGGCTATATAAACAACCTAGAGGTCACTCTCAAGTAGCGTAGAGAGAGTATACTAGTTGTACTTGGGAGAAACTCATTAAGCAAGATTACTTCTTGCACTTGAGCTCTCTCTCCCTCTTGTGCAAAATTCTCTTGGCTCTCACTCTACTTTTCAACATGGTATCAGATCTATCTCTAATCAGACAAGCTCCATTCAACTCCATCTTGACCTAATTGCACAAGAAGACCGCATTCTTCTCACTTTACCTTCTTTTCCACCATAGAAAATTCTAACATATCTCCATTGGAGGATCTAGTGTGAGAAAAGAAGGCTATATCTGTTGGGGATAAAGGCACCTCTGCTTAGCCACCCATGTATTACTACACTGACAGTACCCACCACTGCACACTGCAGGTGGTGGGCACCTGTCACAGTTACTTATTATTTATTCTTTTAGTGATAGTTTGAATAAAGGAAGAACTCCCACACATTGTGGTTGTTGGAGTTCCCACTTTGAGTTTCTTTCTCTTTCTTGCCCTTGCTCTCCATCCACCATAGCTCTCACCACCAAGCTTCTTCCTCCTTGGTTCCACTTCCCTTTCAACTGGTATTAGAGCAAAAGCATTGGAGCTTGCCCAGCATTCTATTTAGCCTGGATTTGAAGAGCTTCAACTCAAGCTTCAATGGCAGCCATGGCACCTTCATTCGAATGTATGTTTTGATCTCTTGCCTCCTCCCCGAGCTTTCAAACCTTCATTGGCACCTTCTAGGGCTGCATCGGAGCCCCCTCGACATTGCCAAGTGCTCCAAAGCACTGTTGAGGACCCCCCAGTCCCCACAAACAACTAGTACAAAATGCAATGCATTTTTAGGGGACAGGGCTGATTTGTTCATGGCATTTTCCGCTTCTTCCCCGGCTTCCCGGCACTCTTGGAAACCTTGACTCCCCGATGTGGGCATCATTTGGTTTAAGCCAATCCATTCTGAGCAAACATTCGTGGACACCTAGGTTCATAACCGTGAATCAGACCGAAGTCGAATTTCCACCCAGTAGGAATTTCACCTTAGCAGTTTGCCTGGTACAAGTGACCTCATGACCATTTGCTAATTCCACATGTAAGGTAGGGGCATCTTTTGTGGCTATTCCTAATCTTTTTGCACAGACGGTGATAAAAATCTATTTCATTCATGTGGCGAGTGGATGGATCATAGCATTTGTAAGCCTTTCTCTCATATGCATAGCCAATAAAAATACTTTTGACAGCTTTCAGTTTTAACTTCTCCCTCTTTTCATCAAGCACATGTACATAGGCAATGCAGCCAAATAATTTTAGGTGACTAATGTCAAGCTTGTGTCCATACAGTTTCTCATACAAAGTCAAATCATGAACTGCAGTTGTAGGTGTTTGGTTTTGTAATGTCCGCATTACTCAGTTTATTTTAATATGCATATACATTTCAAAGAAAATTGATTTATATTGCACACTAAAACAAAATAAAAATAAATAAACTAGCTCTAATTATGAAACTGACTCTCATTATGAAGATAATAATTACTATTAATGAGGTATTATATGTCAATTCATGGAAGAAAGACTTGGGAGACCCTCCCAATACTAGCTTATTAAAATTATGTTTGTAGTATAGAACAACAAAAAGAACTAGCCTAGTGGATAGTCACTTGGCAGTTAAGCGCACTTGGGTGACAACACTGTCGGGATGAATGACCTTCTGGGAAGATTTTCCTACAAGCTAGTGGGATCTTCTCACATGTAGCCAACAGTGCCAATGAAGCCTTTGTAGCCCGTTGCCAAGTATGCCAAGGTCTATTCCTTGGTTGCCGCCTTATTTGTCACCTTAGTCGTAGCATTAAACGTAAGCCTTGGAGTGATGGCTTCCCGACGATGCGCCATACGCGGTGCTCGCCCATATATTCGTAAATTTTTATATTCACACTACAAAAATAGAACCGCCTCTCTCACATCATCAATGATGTTATCAAAAATGCTAAAAGAAAGTGTTCTCTCTTTATCATCGATAATGTCATTAAAAAACACTAAAAAGTAAGCGTCCTCTCTTTTACCCCCTGAAAACTATAAATTGAGGGCTTGGGGATGACCAAGGGGAGGGAAAGAGCAATCATAACTAGGATGAGAGGATGATTGAGAAGGAGGAGACTCTATTCCGCGAGGATGAAGAGACATCATTCCATTCAACCCAAGGAAGGGGATATGCTGAAGGTCTCTCATCCTCTTATTCTCTTCTATTCTAATCCAAGAAAAGAAGACAATGAAGACCTTTATCCTATTCTATCAATCCAATTGAAAGCCATGCCTCTATTCTCGTCCTTATTCCGTCTACTAGAGAGAGAGAGAGAGATTATACCTATTCTCTCGCTCTTTCTCTATACTAGAGAAAGTGGTACCCTTGTTTTTACCCTTGCTTGCCAAGGTGAGAGAGAGAGAAGTATTGCTCTCCACAAAGCAAGAAGAACCATCCACGAGATCTACATCATCGAATCCCACAATAACCATCATCATCATCGTGAGTCTTATACCTTTGCTAGCTAGTATTAATGTCGTTTCTTCTTTTTCTACGAATCATATTTCCATCATGGCCCCGAATAAAAAGAATTCAAAAGTGAAAATCGCGAATGATCGTACTAATGTGGAAGAAACAATTGGAGTTGCGAGCATGGGAGTCACTAACGAAGGCTCGGGCATGGTAACAACCCTTTATCAATCACGATACCACAGGTTTTTCTAAAAAATTTATATTCAAATTCAATAGGAATAATATAAGTTTCTTAAGAAATATTGCAATCTTAGAGCATTTACTTAGTAAATTATTAGAACATCTTATAGGCTAGAAACTGTTAGGGGAACTATGAAAACCTAGAACTCAAGAGAAATCATGAGGAATTTTAATATTAACCCCATAGAAAAGAAGACTAGTGAATTCAAGATGAATTTACTAAGAACAAAACCCTGAAGAAACTATCCAAGGATATAGTTTTAATCTAGAAACTGGAAATAACTCTAAGTTAAAGAAACTGACTTGAGACCAAGAAACTTGGTTACAAGAATAAACCTTAAACTAGGAAGTTAGAGACCCCAAAATCTAGATACCCTTAGTTAAATTCTAAGGGGAAGAGTTTAGTATGTGAAATTTAAGTGTCGATTGCTACTAGATTAATTATCACTTGAAAGTTACATGATTGATTGAAGTCATAACTACTTGAAGACATCAATCTTGTTTGTGATTTTCTAGATTAGATCCTGATTGAATTAAGTATTGGAATAGATAAAAATTAAGGAGACCTATACCTCCCCCAAGGATAGGTGTTGAATCCCCATACAAAGAGGGGATGTTTGTACCGTCGCGGAAGCATGGAGTGCGACTCTGATGGTGAGAGGTCTTCTAGTAGGGATTGTATTAAGTAGGAGGTGGATAGGGTGCTAGGGGGCTCTGGCTAGTAAATCCTTTACACACCTAGGAACTATTTGGTCCCTTGTATGGCCCAAGTTTAACTTAGGACACCTAAAAATGCTAGCTATAGGTGGATTTGATCTTGGTGATGTGTAGATGCGCCAAATGAGGCAGTACATAAAATTGTAATTTTTCTCCTTTATGGGAGGAAGAACACACATTATGAAACATAATCAATGAATTTGTTTTATTTTGATTGTATGTCCGTAAGTAAATTACGCAAATAAAAAATTGTGCATAAAATGGATTTTTAAAATTAATGAAGTTGTTTTTATATGTTTCACGTAATGTGGTAGGTAATTATATAACTAAAAACTTCCATAGAGAGAAGTGGGTGGATGAATTTCTAATGAACCCAATCCTATGGTAGGGTGAGGCTCGGTTAGAGCCGAGAGGTTTTCCAAAAAAAAAAAACACTAGGAAAAAACTCTAGGAAGGGCCAATTTGTTGACTTACCTAGCATTTGGTCTCAGAACTCAAACTTTAAATTATCCTAGGGGAAAGGTACAACGGCTGTGCCACCAGAGCACTGCGAGGGATTTCATAAATCCTTAGTATGCTATTGGAAAAAAGTGATGTACTCCATGAACCAAGGGTAATGGTAGTCGCTCCTTCTAGACAAGAAGCCTCTCGAAGTCTTCTGAGCGCAATATTGTACTTGCAAAGTCCAGTGTGAAGATAGAAGAGGTTAATGTCATGCAGGCCACTAATTCGAATTACGATTACATACTTGCAGCTTCTTCATGTGATGCCTTACAGGCTTCTGAGATACATTCTATGTATGTGTAGTGTTGGATTTTGGATTCAGATGCGTCATTTTATGTGACACCCTGTAGAGATTGGTTTCATACCTATCGTACCATCTCTGGTTCTGTGCATCTTGGTGATGACAGGTCTCTTAAAATTGTGGGTATTGGAGATTTTAGGCTACAGTTTCCATTAGGTAGTTCTTTTGTTTTTCATGATGTACGCCATGTACATGCATTGACTCATAGCCTTATGTCAGCTGGACAGCTTGACGATGCTAGGTATTTTGTGTCTTTTGGAGACTCTGTATGGAAGATTACTCATGGCAAGCTTGTGCTTGCAAGAGGTGCCATGTCTGGCAGCCTCTATCCCTTACTTGTATCTAGAGCTACCTTGGATCATGTTTTCTCTATGGGTTCTATCCCCCATGTATCCCTTTGGCATGCTCATTTGGGGCATATGTCTCTTAAAGGAATGAAAATGCTATGTGCTTTGTAGTATCTTCCGCCTTTTGACTCTTCGCATTTTGATTCTTGTGACCATTGTTTGTATGGCAGGAAAACTAGAAATGAGCATAAAAGCTCTGGTAAGAAATGCATGGGTGAGCCCTTGGCTCTTGTGCACTCAGATATATGTGGGCCCATGCCATGTCAGTCACTCCGTGGGGCAAAGTACTTTGATACTTTCATAGATGATTACTCACGTAAGAGTTGGGCTTATCCCATAAAGAGAAAATCCGATGTCTTAAATACATTTCAGCGTCAGCTTGCATTGGCAGAGAACCACTGTAGGAATAGGCTGAAATGCCTAAGGTCAGATAATGGGGGTATGTATTGCGTGCTTTTGAGCAGTTTTGTGATGAGCGAGGTATTAAGCATTAGTTGACCGCCCCTTACGCCCCTCCCCAAAATGGTATGGCTAAATGCATGAATAGGAACATTCAGGAAAGGGTCTATAGCATGCTTAGCCAGGCTAGCTTATCGCAGCACTTTTGGGCTGAGGTAGTTACTATTGCAGTTTATCTCATTAATAGGTCGCCTAGCAGTGGCATTGACTTTCAGGTTGCAAAGGATGTATGGACAAGCAAGCCCCCCTCTCATGATCATTTGCGTGGCTTTAGATGTGAGGCATTCTGCCATGTGCCCAAGGACAAACGCAATAAGCTGGATCCTAAAAGGGTCAAATGCATTTTCATTGGCTATGGAGATGTAGGAGAGATGGGTTAGCGTCTATGGTATCCCCAAGCGTGGAAAGTGATCCGCAATCATGATGTCATCTCTCATGAGAACAAAATGCATATGCAGCCTGAGAAATTGGTTGAGGTACGCAAAGTTATCTTTCAGGAGGATCCACCTGCTCCTATTCAGCCCGCTTCAAGGCCATCTAAATAGCATGCAACATCACCACATGCTCGTGGCCTAGATGTTAGACATGGTAATGTTAGAGAGGATGTCGGTCAGGCAGTAGAGCCTAGGTTGAGGCATTCTACTAGAGATAGATGACCTCCTAATTGTTTTGTGCCCTCTATGGATTATGTACTAGCTACAGATGTAGGAGAGCCTCTCACTTATGATGAGGCTATGCACAGGGGTGATTATCACTCTTGGGAGAGGGCTATGTAGGGGTGATTGTCACTCTTGGGAGAGGGCTATGCAGTCTAAGCTTGACTCATTGCATAAGAATCAGGCTTGGGATTTGGTTTCCTTGCCTTAGGGTAAGAAGACTTTGCCATGCAAGCGGGTGTACAAGTTAAAAAGTACCCCTGGACACCCCAAGAAGGCATATAAGGCTCGATTTGTTGCTAAGGGTTTTAAGCAGTAGCATGGTGTTGACTTTTCCTGTGGTCAAGATGACCACCCCACTCTTCGTCTTGGCGTTGGTTGCACAGCTTGACTTGGACTTGTACCAGATGGATGTAAAGATGGCATTTTTACATGGGGACTTGCATGATGAGATTTACATGGAGCAGCCTAAGGGCTTTGCAGACCCTGGTAGGGAACACCTGGTGTGAAAGCTAAAGAAGAGTCTATATGGCTTGAAGCAAGTACATAGGGAATGGTATCATAATTTTGATGCATTCATGAAGTCACAGGGCTATAGCCGCAGTGCTATGGATCCGTGCTTGTACATGAAGAAAGCCCGTGATGGTTTTTTTTACTGATTTTGTTACTCTATGTGGATGACATGCTTTTAGCAGGGACAGGTCATGAGGAGCTAGATGCTCTTAAGGCTCATCTCAATAAGAGATTTGAGATGAAAGATCTGGGACATGCCTCTCAGATACTTGGTATGCGCATTGGTATGTGCATTACGCGCAATCGATCTCAGGGACTACTCCATCTGTCCAAAGGGAGTACATTCATAATGTCCTTGAGCACTTCTGCATGCAGGATATTAAGCTTATTGGCTGCCCATCACCTTCTCATGTGAAGGTTTCACAGGCTAATTGTCATCAAATAGATGAGCAGAGGGCCGAGATGGCCAAGATTCCCTATGCATCAACTGTGGGCAATCTTATGTATGTCATGAAAGCCACCCGTCTAGATATAGATTTTGCATTTGGGGTTGTGGCACATTATATGGCGACACCTAGCAAGAAATATTGGGAAGCCGTGAAGGATATCATGAGGTACCTGATGGACACAACATATATGTGTATTTGCTATGGCAGCCAGGATACAGGAGTCATGGGGTACACTAACTCTGATTATGCAGGACATGCAGATAGTAGGAAGTCCACTTCTAGCTATGTGTTCACTTATGCTGGAGGGGCTATCTCTTGGATGTCTAGGGCATAGAAGTGTATGGCCCTTTCTACTATAGAGACCGATTATATTTGTAACGTGTCCGCCTATTCGCTTGCAAGTCACGTCTTAGCATCCCATCGAAAAGAGGGTCTAGAGGGCTCCGCCCGGAACTCCCATGGAATGTTACGGGGTTTGCGATCTAGATATTTTTGAGTCTGCCACGTAGTGGAAGTATCTCGACCGTTCCCACTTAGGACCGACCTGAATCAAGGCTTTCCTAGTGGTCAAACTCCTAAAATGGCAGCTAGCATCGAACCCCAGGCGAACTACTTTACGCAAAAATGTGAGGGTCGAAGCGAATTCATGCTGCACTTCGTTCAAGGAGAATGGAAAACGAGAGGGATACAAAGCTCGACCTCTCTGCCCATAGGGCATAGTCCCATTCGGTTCCCCTAAAACAACATAAATCGGGGGTTTTAGTAACCTATATTCTACGTCAATGTTCCTTGTTCTTCATTTCTTTTGAGAGAAGTTCCCTGCTATCCATTTCGTTTGAGAAAAGTTCTCGGCCAACCGGGATCACCCATCCATAGGATGGACCCATGGCCACACCCACTGCACTTTCCTCAGGGTTGTTTTAGTTGTCTAATTACCTACCAAATTTAGTTGGACACGCATCAAGCAGCTTCCTTAATTAGCCAGTTAGACACCGGTTCCTTCATGTAATCTTAGCACTTGACATAGAAAAGCAATGTCAAACAAGTTCCTTTTCAACAAGTTATCTTATTTATCTTTGGAATACATCCATATAATCGAGCCTGTAGGCTAATCCATAATCTGTCCGAAGGCAATCCATAATCCGCCCAAAGGCAATCCATAATCCATAGGGATTACTAATCCAAGATTCCATTCGTAGACTAGTATGTGGGCCTCGAGATCCAATCCCGAGTCACATTGGCCTCTTGTGCAGGGCCCGGAAGGCAAGGGATTTACGGCCAGAGCCCCCTGGCACCCAAGCGTCTTCCTGCTCCAAGTAGTGTCCAACGGAGAGACCTCTCGTGGTGAGTTCAGTCCATGTTCCCAATGCGACTAACAACCCCCTTGGTTAGGGTCAAGCAGACAATCGGGGGTAACTGATGCTGCCTCTCCCTTCAGACCTTTATCTTTCCATCTTTAGTTCCTTGAGCAAACAATGCAGACAGTGCTCCTAAATTATTACAAGCACAATCAATCCAGTGGTCGTTTATTTGGCCAACTACTAAGGAGTGAATCCTTATCTCCGAATGCATCCAGCATTTGATCCGGGATCAATTGCAACTTGGCAAGATCCACAAGGGTCTGTTTGTTCACCCTTTTGTCCTTGGGTTAGGGTCATACCCTGTCAACCCAACTCCTTAGGTTTCATAAATTAACAGTAAACCCTGGCGACCATGTTGCTCTAACTTGATTGAACTTTTGCTTACCAAGCAATACATAACTTCCCTTATCTTGGAAATTTTCCCCAAGAAAGGTGATGTAACAAGATGACTACTCATCCTCTTGTAAGTTATACTTGCGCTAGAACCATCCAGCCTCATTCCAAGGAATGGAAAATCTATCTTGTGATTAAACCATAAGGTCATGCGATGTTGCAACTTGTTGCACAAGTGTCGCATCTATCCCATGGGATCATTTCACCCATTGAACGGCGTTTTCTGGTCAAGGAATTATGTTTAGACAAGAATCAGGGTTTAGGGTGTCTTCTTACCCAACCCAATCCAAATTGTACTAGGCCAACAACATTCGGTCCTAGGGTTTCCAAACTCAATCCAAGTTTTAGCATTAGGTTGAACGATCCTTAGGGTAGGAACCCCTAGATTGTTATTTGCATGAGCGTCCAATTGACCCAAACATTCCGTGAATGTGGGTAGGACCTTAGGGTTTGAGGATTTGGACTTGGCATTCCAAGTGCAATATTAGGCACCACTTCCAACATGCCAAGCCCTAGCTAGTACTTGAGGTATTTATCGTGTCACCTAGTTATACCTATATGAAATCCTAATAGTTATAATATCACAAGTGATTTGGGTAAATTGAACTACTTGTCTTACAACAAGAACGACCCTTTCCTAAAGGTGATAAACTTGATCTAAAGGAGAAAAATAGTTGCAAAATGTCACAATACATGTAAACATGCGATTCATTGCTTCTACGCACCACAAGATCCACAATAACCCTATCTTTTCTTGCTAAAGTCAAAACAGATGATAATTTGCAAAATAACTTTCATAGGACCTACTAGGACTTACATCAAAGACTCATGCGTACAGCCTTTTTGTCTAGGAAATTGAGTTTCATGCTTTGATAAGCCATGCAATCTTTTCTAAAATGCAACTCAATGAAATGAAATTTACGCTTGATGAATATGCAACATGCAACCCTTTCCTAACTACAACATAGTTAATGAAGTTCATGCAAAGTGAATATTGTAGTACTAGTGTTGACTTATTCTATTTTACAAGCATATGCCACATGCAAATCCATAGATTCATTTTCGTGCTTTGTAATTCCTTTTCGGATAACATCCTACGGGTGTTAACGACTTTTCCTCATGCGAATTATTACAAGGAAGATATTGCCTAAAATGCGACATACACTTATTCTTTCCATGTCCAGTCAAAAATGCACTTAACAATTTCATGCCTTTGCCTTAAGAAATAGGCATTTAGACTCATTACTTTGGAAATACATCAAAATAGCAACATGCACCTAATCTCCTAAGATGGACAACTCTGGAAATGCAAACGATCAAATTGCATGATATGCACCAATCCTTATCTATCATTCAAAGAGATAATTTATCAAATGTGCTTTTATCACTACCACATGAGTTAATGATAGGCGTAAATTGCATTCTCCCTATGGAATTAAGCATGTTCAAAGCATTTCTTATATGTAGGATTAAATTTGAAAAACCTAGGCTTGTGGATCCACGGTGATGTCCACGTGTAAGTTCGAGGAAGAACCTCCCGCGGGTGCGCCTTGCGTTTTCTTGGGAGCCATCGTAGACGTGATAATGGACTCCGCGGATTCCTTCTAGCCTTTGTTTACGCTCTCCAAGGCTGCCTGCAGGCCGATACCTTCTCCTCATGTAGGAATAGGAGCTTAATGCCCATTTTAATTCGGGGAAGGGCACGTGGGAACAAGGCCTATGGGCCTTATCCCTTTAGAAGCTTCTTAAAGAAGCTTCTAAGAAGCTTTTGAGGACCAGCAGAGATGTCGTGGGAGGGCCAATGATTGGCATGTAGAAGGTGTCGAAGACAGGGGGAGGGACTTGATGACGATGGCGGGGATGTGCGGCGGCCTAGCAGCAATCACGGTGGCGGAATACAGTAGGCGACAGTAGCAACGTTCTCCTTCTCTCCTTGATTGTGCAGCATGGCCGTATCCTCCTCTTTCCTCCCCCCAATCCAAGGCTAAGGGGGGGTTCTTATAGCTTTAGGGGGGGAGATGGTGGCCACCATGTGGCTAGTGCATGCCTCCCCCCCTCATACACCTCACTCCACGTCTCTTACTTTATCTCACACTCCCTCTCCTCCAGCCATGCATCGGTTGGGGGAAAGGAATAATTAAAAAAAATTGCCTATTTTTTTAGCCACAATCCATTTTTCCCCTTCCAAAAGGGTGTTTCCCCTTGAGTTTTTACGGTCTCAACCTCGGCCTCGATTTCACAATGCGGAGGGTACGGATTAAGCTGCTGGTAATTACGATGCAGAAGATAACCTTGCATAGGTTTTACGCGATGTGTGGGGAGTCAAGTTCAACAATATTTTAAGTAGAAATATTAAAATATTGCAGAGGCTTGCAAAGAGGCTATCTAGTTAGGTCGTTTGATTGCAAACCTTGGTATGACATATGCTATGCCTACACTGCATTTGGATTCTATGAGTGCCATTCAGTTAGCCAATAATCCAGTCTTCCATGTGAATACAAAACATATTGAGGTGAGGTATCACTTCATTCATGAGGTCGTTGAGGATAGGTCTATTGACTTGGTCAACTAAGCAAAATCCTACAGACTTGCTCACAAAGAGCCTCACTATAGAGCGCTTTACCTTCCTCAGGAGATTGATGGGCATTAGATGAGATGACGTCCTTTTCCTCATCCTGTTATACATGTGTACATGTTGTACTATCTTTTCTTTTTTTCTCTCTCATTGGAGTAGATTCGCATTTAAGTGGGAGGTTGTTGGGGGTAAAGGAGCCTCCACCTAGATGCCCGTGTATTATTACACTAACAGTACCTGCCACTACACGTTGCAAGTGGCGGACGGCCGTCACAGTCACTTATTCTTTATTCTTTTAGTGACAGTTTGAATAAAGGAAGGCTTGGCCACACATTGTGGTTGTTGGAGTTCCCACTTTGAGTTTCACTCTCTCTCTTGCTCTTGCTCTCCATCCACCATAGCTCTCACCGCCAATCTTCTCCTCCTAGGTTCCACTTCCCTTTCAATATCTAATTCTAATTTCTCTTAAAGACTTGTTTCTTAATTCTATCTACAACATCCTAGTATCTCAAGCCTTGATATCAGGCAACCAAGAAGGCTACATTGCTGAAATCGAAAGAAAAAGCACAAATTTTGCAGCATAGAGTTCGAAGCCATGGCATGGGCTACAAGAGGTGCAATCTAAGCAACCAACATTGGGGTTTGTTATCCCCCCAAGTGGGCTATCCTCACCCAAGTGGGCTCCCAAAAATTTCTTCTCTAGAGGTCACATAGAATGAAACCCTAACTGTGTGTCTGCAGCCATAGCCAAAGCTTCAAAGCTAGGTCCTTTTTAAGTTTTCTTCTCACAAAAGTTGCTAACAATAATTTTAATTACTTATTAATCCTCTATGGGGATCATTGCAAATCTAGAATCTCCAACTCAAGTTTGGACATCCTTGTTGAATATTATTAAGTTCATAAAACATTTGGCATATAGTGTGAGATGAGTGCTTGTAAACACCGATGCTATATTTTTCACTCATGATCTTGGTGGTTCCAATCAGGATGTGAAAGATGTTTTATGGTAAGTCTCAATTGTGAGGAGATTAGTTTTTACCACTCATTAAAGTGCTCAACTGACATCATTCTTCTTGACCTATATAAGCTATGTGTCAAATATAAGCACAAATACCATTTTCTTCTCTTCATCTAATCTATTTATCTAAGATCACATCAAAATTTTTCAACTTGATTTATTTTTCTTGTAGTGTCAAATTTGTAAAGAAATAGGCATTGCCATTGCCATTATGCAATCATGTAAGACCTTTCTATCATGGCCTATATTGATGTGAAGCCTCAAATTCACAAGTTTGATGGGAGAGACTTCCACCCATGGCAAGTGTTAGTAAAATATAAAATTATGGAGAGAGGCTACTAGTCATTCATCAAAGGGACAAAATCTATTGATCCATCCAATCCTATAGATATTGAAGATGATGAAAGGGCCCAGGTTATAATAATGTTGCACCTGGATGAATCTTAATTCACCACATTGACTAGCTTGCAACTCTAAAAGAAAAATGGGATGAGCTTGAGAAACTATATGGTGCAAGAGGGAAGAATTCAAAAATCTTCCTCAAAATAGAGTTCTTTATCTTGGATTACAAGCAAGAAGAAGACCTCAGAAAGTTCATTTCCCATGTGAAGGGTCTAATGGCTCAATTATCTTCAGTGCAAGCTCCAATTTGTCGAAGAAGATGCCATTGCAATACTTTTAAAAGCCATAAGGAATGTCTTTTTAACTCTTGTCACTACCCTAACAAATGTGCCAAATCCTACACTTGAAGGTGTCATTCATCAGTCTTGTTTAGATGAGAAGATAAGAAACCAAAAAGAAGGCAATTATCAGCTCATCATCTACCTTGACAAACTGACTCTTAGTCCATACTCTAACTACTAAATGTTTCTTTTGTAATAAAAAGGAACATATTGTAAGAAACTACTGGAAAATAATGCCCCAACAAGATAAAGCGCAACAAATGCAAAAAAATAGGCATATCACTAGCAAATGTCCAAAATCTCCTAAAGTTTCCAAAGAATTGGAGGCTAACTATGTCTCCAAACCACATAATGATCAACTTTTCTAGTCCCGATTGTACCATCTTTCCATAAACATCCTTGTATCCTATTTTATAAAGTCATCCCAATATTTGTGTGTGTGTTGGGGGGGGGGGAGTTCCATGCTATGTAATCCAATGCCACCCTAGCATTGAGAGGGGGTGCTAGAATTGTAGCATAGGAACCATGAGTAAGCAAGCAAGGATGCATGAGGGAAGGTGAGGTGTGTAAATTGGAGGGTAGGGAGAACCCTCTAACCCTTTCCCATAGTGAGGCTATATAAATAGCATGGAGGTCACTCTCGAGTGTAGATAGAGTGTACCAGTTGTACTTGTGAGCAACTCATTAAAGAAGATTTCCTTCTTATACTTGATCTCTCTCTCCCTCTTGTGCACAGTTAGCTTGACTCTCACTCTACTTTTCAACACTTACAATGGCCAAAATGGGATGATGATACCTAGGCACTTAATGAACATGCTCAAGGTTAGAAAACTTTCAGATTTTTGAAAGTAATTAGCAATGAGTAGTAACCTACAAATTGAATATTAGTGCTAAGAAGCATTCATTGCCAAGCATAGGTGAAGCATTTTGACATTAAACCACTTGCATATTAGCTTGAGGACTCACCTTCAATTGAAAATGCTCTAAATTTGGAGCCTTTTGATCTAGATTGAACTCCACAAAATATTAATTAGTGATTAAAATCACCGTTTAGTAACTTCAGTGTGAGAGGAAAACTAAAAAAAGGCCAAGCTTTGAAGCTTTGGCTATGGCTACTTGCAAACACACAGTTATGATATCACTTTATGTGAACTCTAGAGAAGGAATTTTTGGGAGCCCTCTTTGTTGAGATATCGAGCTCCACTCGTGATACGCCAGGGTGACCGTTGTGCATTTATGTCACCGACTTGTCAGTTGCAGATGCGGTTGGTACACCGCCCCTGAATAATAGCTACATGATAGCTATCCTTATCTACTCTAGTTCGTGGCTCAGTTAGTATGCCACCTTAGTTAGTTGAGTTTGGTTTGAGACCATATCTAGGGTTCTTCTATTTCTTTGTACTTGAGTTCTTTTGGCTTACACAACTAAGAAGAGAAAAACTGTTTTCAACCTCCACCTCTGTGTGTATTCCCCCATTGTGCAAGCAAGAAAGCTACAAGTGAGACTCCTTCCTTCTCTCCCACAATCTTGACATGGTATCAGAGCCTTGTTCGTGGTAAGGAGCTCAAGAAAGCAAGCCAAGCTCGCGGTGTTCTGGTAAGAGGAGCAGTGTTGCTTTCATTTTCTGTTTTGGGAGCATATCTCTGCAGGTAGCACAGCCGGAAAGTGCAAGAGTGCATTGTCTCAGGTCGAGACGCCCTTCGCGGTGAAGCAAGAGGGCAGTATTTCGGGGCCTGTTTTGGAGGCAGAAGTTTTCTGCACGCACTCAGGAAAAGGCCCAGTTTTATGCTGTGCAGCCACTGTTCTACAGGTTGGTGAATAGTTACTGTAAAAATTGCATTGTATGCTTGTGCGCAGAGACATTGGGAGTTACAGAATCATCCCTGTTGCCTATTGATGCAAAATCGTCACTAGGAAGTGACTGTGTGGTCAAATACCACTTTCGCCAGTTTTGCAGATTTTCCCTTGTGAGGGTGAAGCTGTGGTTTTTGCAGTGACAGAATTTTTTGCAGTCTTCTGTAATGGCATCTGATTCTCTTTCACAAATTGTCACTGAAAAGCTTGACAAGAACAACTTCCAAGCATGGAAGTTTAGAATGACGAATTTCCTTATGGGAAAAGGATATTGGAAATTTGTTGCAGGAAATGAAGAAGAACCAGTTCTTCCTGATGTTCCCAATCAACAGCAAATGCAGGCATTTAAAGCATGGCATGAGAGAGCTAGGAAAGTTATGTATTGGCTGTCTATCAGCATTTTAGACTCTATGATTGTGCATATTCAGGATGCAAGTACGCCAAAGGAGGCATGGGATACTTTGTCAAAAATGTATAGCACAAATACGCAAGCCAGGAAAATGCAGCTCAAGCAAGAGTTGCACAATGTGCAAAGAGAAAATATGAGCATCAACGACTACCACATGAAGGTGAAGAAGATTGCAGATGCACTTGCTTCCATTGGGTCACCAGTGGAAGATGATGATTTAGTTTCTGTGACCTTGAATGGTCTAGGAAAGGATTATGCACAGTTTCGGACATCCATTTCAGTTCGTGAAAGATTTTCTGATTTTGAGGAGTTGATTGCTCTTCTAATTTCTGAGGAACAGAGAAATGGTGGTGCATCTTCTTCAGGAGGAACTTCAAAAGAAGCTGTCTTCTACTCAAATGCTGGAAGAGGTAGAGGCAGAGGTAGAGGAGGCCGATTTGGAGGCCGTGGTAGAAATCAGAATATGTAGCAAACTCAAGAAAACCAGTCCTATGGAGGAGGACGTGGTAACTCTAGAGGCAGGGGGAGCCAAAGAGGTCGTGGTGGATGGCAAAGAGGTCAAAATGCAAACAGTAATGTTGAATGCTACTACTGTGGTAAAATGGGTCATATGGCTAAAGACTGCTATAAAAAGCAGAATGACATCATGAATGGAAAACTGCAACAAGGGAATTATGCATCTTCTAGTAGACAGGGTGATGTCAGAAATGAGCATTTGTTTATGGTGCAGCACATGAACAATTCTGTGACAAGTGCAGAAGAAAGCAATGATGTATGGTATGTTGACTCAGGTGCATCAAACCACATGACAGGTCATGCAGAATGGATGGAGGATGCAAGGAAAATGGAAAAACCAGGATTTGTGGAGACTGGTGATGATACTGCACATCCTATTGTGCAGATTGGAAAAATTCCCTTGTCTATGCAGGATGGGAAAAAGAAATACCTGTCCGATGTATTTCATGTCCCGAATATCACCAAGAATCTAGTTTCTGTCGGTCAAATGGTTGAGCAGGGCTTGCAGGTCAGATTTAATCCTCATGGATGCTTTGTTGAGGATATGAAAAATAAAGGTCGCTTGATAGAAAAAGGAAAGAAGAAGGGCAGAATGTTTACGTTGGATGCATACATGTCTGAATTGAGTGCAGCAATGTTTGCACATGGGACCGGTGTAGTTGCAGATATTGATATCTGGCATAAACGCATTGGTCATGTTAATGTACAGCGACTTAAATCAATGCAGGCCCAAAATATTGTTGCAGGATTGCCAAAATTCAAGTTTGCAGAAATGCATAAGGTATGTGAAGCCTGTCAGTTTGGAAAACAGGCAAGGAAACCATTTCCTAGACATGTTCAAGAGAGTGAGAAGCCATTGGAATTAATCCACTCTGATGTGTGGACTACTAAAGCTGCATCTCTTGGAGGCTGTCATTATTTTGTCACTTTTATTGATGACTATAGCAGAAAAGTTTGGGTGTATTTTATGAAAAAGAAAAGTGAAGTTTTTGGGCACTTCAAAACTCTTAAAGCTATGGTTGAAAAAGAAACAGGCATGCAGATAAAATGCCTAAGGTCAGATGGAGGGGGAGAGTACCTCTCAAATGAGTTTGCAAAGTTCTTGCAAGAGCATGGCATAAAGCAGCAATATTCATGCAGTTATACCCCACAACAAAATGGAATTGCAGAAATGAAAAATAGGCATATTGGAGAGGTATCTCGTGCCATGCTCAATGAAAAAGACTTGCCAGATTTTTATTGGGCTGAAGCAGTTGCTACAGCAGTCTACATAATGAACAGGACTCCCACTGCAGCAATACATGGAATGACTCCAGAGGAGAGGTATACTGGTAGGAAACCACATATTTCTCATTTGAAATTTTTTGGTTGCATTGCCTATGTACATGTGCCAGATGAGCTGAGATCCAAGTTGGATCCAAAAGCTGAGAAGTGCATCTTTATTGGTTACTCTCTGCAGCAAAAAGGGTATAGATGCTATAACCCTTCTACTCGTAAGTTTACAGTGAGCAGAGATGTTGTTTTTGATGAGATGAGTAGCTGGTATAAACCAGTAAATGTGATTGATGATGTAGATGCACAAAATGGTAATGCTGCACAGAATTCACAGCAGCTGTCACAAAATATTAGTAGACCTGGAGCGTCCTCTAGCAGTGGTTCACACTCTTCGCCATGGACAGGCAGATTGAGATCAGGAGAATCTTCTCAAAGTAATGCAGATAGTGGTATGCAGGTATCACGAAAAGGAAAAGAGAAGGTTGATCAGCCCATGTTTGATGTGAATGCAGGTCACTCTTATGTGGATGGTGAATCCAGTGGCTCAGAACAGAGCATTGATGATGAGTTGGGTATTCCTTCTATTGTTACACCTGGAGTAAGGAAGACCAGAGATGTTTTGAGAGCACCTGGGAGTGAACCCACTTTGCACAGGTCTACCAGAGTTAGCTATCCTGTGGATAGGCTGAAATATGATGGATTTACAGCCATTCACTATGCATATATGGTCAAAGTGATACAGGAACCAGAACCCACTTCTTTTGAGGAAGCCATGGGAAAAGAAAAATGGGAGAAAGCCATGGATGAAGAAATGGATGCCTTGGAAGCAAATGCTACATGGGAACTGGTACCTTTGCCTAAAGGTAAAAATGCAATTGGCTGTAAGTGGGTTTATAAGGTGAAGCACAATGCAGATGGTTCTGTGAATAGATACAAGGCAAGATTAGTAGTCAAGGGGTATGCACAAACATATGGCATTGACTATGAAGAAACATTCAGTCCGGTTGCAAGGATGGCAACCGTAAGAGCAGTCATTGCTATGGCTGCATCAAAGGGATGGTCTTTACATCAGATGGATGTAAAGAATGCCTTCTTGCATGGTGATTTGCAAGAAGAAGTCTATATGGAGCAGCCATCAGGTTATGTGCATGCTGTTCATCCTGAGTTTGTTTGCAGGTTGAAGAAAGCCTTGTATGGCTTGAAGCAAGCACCTAGAGCATGGTCTGACAAGATAGGACAGTATCTTGTCACTATTGGCTTTCAGATTTCCAAGGCAGATTTCTCACTTTATGTGAGAAAAACAGAGAAAGGTATTATGCTGCTTGTCATTTATGTTGATGATTTGATTATGACAGGTGACAGTGATGAATATATCCTTCATGTGAAAATGCTATTGAAGCAGAAGTTTGAGATGAAGGATTTGGGAGAGCTACGTTATTTCTTGGGCATTGAGGTGATTAGATCACCAAGTGGGATACAGCTCTTGCAGAGGCAGTATGGATTGGACATGCTGTCCAAATATGGGATGACAGGCTGTAAGCCTATTTCAATTCCTTTGGAGCAGAATGTGAAGCTGAGCACAGATGCAGGTGAGCTTCTAGAAGACCCTACTATGTACAGACGCATAGTAGGAAGTTTGATTTATATGACTATTACCAGGCCAGATTTGAGCTATGCTGTTGGATCGGTAAGTCAGTTTATGCAAGCTCCAAGGAAACCACATTTGGATGCGGCTAGACACATACTCAGGTATGTGAAGTCCACATTGCAGTATGGACTATTTTATGAGACTGGGGTTTAGATACAGTTGCATGGATACACTGATGCTGATTGGGCTGGTAGTATTTCTGATAGACGATCTACCAGTGGATATGTGTTCTCTTTTGGGAGTGCTGCAGTCACTTGGAGCAGCAAGAAACAGCCTACAGTTGCCTTGTCGAGCACAGAGGCTGAGTACAGGGGTGCAGCAATGGCTGCATGTGAGGTAGCTTGGTTGCATAAGCTACTTTATGATTTGCATCAGTCTACAGATGGGCCAGTTGTCATTTATTATGACAACATGAGTAGTATACACTTGGCAAATAACCCAGTCTATCATGCTAGAACAAAGCACATTGAGGTGCATTATCACTATGTGCGAGAGAGGGTTTTACTAGGTCTTATTGATCTAGTTTATGTCAGCACAGAGGATCAGGTAGCTGACATATTTACGAAGGCATTGGGCGCAGAGAAGTTGCGCAAGTTCAGAGACCTGCTCGGTGTGCAGGAATTGGGATTGAGCTCGAGGGGGAGTGTTGAGATATCGAGCTCCACTCGTGATACGCCAGGGTGACCGTTGTGCATTTATGTCACCGACTTGTCAGTTGTAGATGCGGTTGGTACACCGCCCCTGAATAATAGCTACATGATAGCTATCCTTATCTACTCTAGTTCGTGGCTCAGTTAGTATGCCACCTTAGTTAGTTGAGTTTGGTTTGAGACCCATATCTAGGGTTCTTCTATTTCTTTGTACTTGAGTTCTTTTGGCTTACACAACTAAGAAGAGAAAAACTGTTTTCAGCCTCCACCTCTGTGTGTATTCCCCCATTGTGCAAGCAAGAAAGCTACAAGTGAGACTCCTTCCTTCTCTCCCACAATCTTGACACTCTTGCATGAGGATAGCCCACTTGGGAGACTAACAAACCCCCATGATGGCTACAAACGTTGTGTCCCTTGCAGCCAACACTTCATCTTGAAATGTGTTGTTGTCCAAAACTACACTTTTTCTAAGAAAACTAACAATGCCATCCTTCTACATATTCAATGTTAGGGTTTAAAGTTGCATCCTAAAGTGCCTTGAGTTGAGAAAGAAAATCTCCAAAAGAAAGCAAGGAAGAATATGCCCTCCTTTGGCCACATGAACTCCTCCAAGGTTTAGAGGTCTAGTTTGGCTATGGAGATTAAGAAGATAAGATAGAAAATGAAGGTCTCATGTGCACTCAAGCTGAGATGTGGATAGGGGAAGCTCAATGGGTGAGAGTGGCTCTAATACCATGTTATAATATCATAGTAGCAACATTGGAAAGTGTGCATAAGAGGGAGAAGAGAGCTCAAAGTACAAGAACAAAGTCTTGCTTATTAAGTTGCTCACAAGTATAGCTAGGTACTCTCACACGTTGAGAGCGACCCTTGCCATTGTTTAAATAGCATCTAGATGGCTAGGGTTAGGGCTTTCCCTTCCCTCCAATCCATTCGCAGTCATCTACCCTTATCCACCCTTGGATACAGTGGGTTCATATGCCTATCTCTCAACATTATTTGGACTCATATTCATACTCAATAGTTTGTTAAGTAGTTAGATCTCAAAGGTGGTTATAGGCCAAGAGGAAATTTTTGGAGCTTGATGTGCATATTTTTTTACATTAGAGGATATGTACTTAAAGTTAAAAGGAAAAATAGAGCTATTGAGTTTAATTTTACTCACAATCTTGATTGAATCACAAAGTGTGCCAATAGAGCATGTGTCACCTTAGAGCTTTTGGTTGTGTGCATGTAGGGCCCATGGATGTGAACCTATATCTACATTTTATTATAATTCAAGGTTATCTCAAATTTAGGATTGATCCTATGTGGCATGAATAGCATGCTTCCAAAGCTTTAATCCATTTTTATATCTTAAAAGCCAACTTTAATTAAGATCTCTTATTTTACAATGCACATGCTATCCTTATTCCTCTCTCCTTAATGCAATATATGTGCATCCCCCTAGAAATCTCTCTCTCTATGTCATACACACATGAGTGCATGTGTAAATATACATATACATATATATTTATGTGTATTGGAACATTGCATGGTCTCTTTGTGTGGATCAAAGAATGGCCTATGGCTGCAAGAGATCTTTGTGTAGGACAAGAAGCCTATCATAGAGCTATGACTTTCTAAGTGAGAGCTAATTTTAAAGGTGAAATTCAACACAAAGTGTTGAGATTTGCAATCATAGCTATTGTAGCCTCTTTGGATAAGGCAATTCTAGGTTGAGGACATGCAGGCTGCAATAATCCCATAGTCATAGAGGAAAAGAGTGTCACCTATCCAACTCTATTTAAAGTTGTACTTTCTTGTCATTTTCATATGAGATGAATGGAATGTCACTATCATGTTGCTCCTCATTATAGTATACTTGATGATTGTCATTTACTCTTGAGTGAAGGTTCTTGGTCTCTATCGTGTTAGTGTCTTCATGTGTCTAGTCAAGGTCTATGAGCCACTATAGTTGCCATGTTTTAGATCCCGTGTTTTCACACAAAGGTGGCCCAAGCCCCATAAAATAGGCAATTTTGGTGAAAAATGAAATGATCACAGGTTAAGGAGCTAGAGTTCTTGTAGATACATTTCAACGCCAAGATTCTAACCCGTGTTCATTTGTCGATCAAAGTCCATTTGAACCCCCATTTAATGGCTGCAAGCTTTGGCATTATGAAGCAACTACTAGATCTAGAAGCCAAAAAGCATGTGACATATGCCAAGATGATAGATTTCAATGCCAAAAAGTCACCCATCTAGTCAGATCGCAATTTTGAGTTGTTTGCCCCTCCATCTAGACCAAAACCACTTGCAAGCAAGTGTGAACATGAAAATTTGAACTAGATATTTTGGTAGGTAGTACTTAATCATGGTTAAGAGAGTCGAAGCTGTCAAAAATCACAAAAGGGGGGGGGCTCAGTACCGCTTCCTCCTCATTAAAAATGTTTTTTTGTGGTTGTTGCCATTTTCCTCCATCTCCTGGGCATGAGCTCTCAAATTTCTTCTCTCTGATGCTTCAGACCTCCCAAGAAATGATACAGTGAATGAAAACTTCCAATTTTAGTTTCTCTCTCTCTCTCTTTTTACTCTCTCCTCTTTGTGACATGTCAAGATCCCCCTGAGAATGCTCAAGCGTACACTAAGAAATAGAAGAGCTATTTTGCAAATTGCAAATCTCTATTCCTATTCCACTTGCTACCCAACTATAGTACTTTTTACATGGATTAGACTTCAATATCCAAGTGCAATTGAGTAGTGTTGCTCATGCTGATATAGACACTACTATTACATGAGTGAGGAGGTAGACTAATGCTCACAAGTGTTCTATGCATCTAGGGCAATCCTAAATGCATGTTTAGGTCCTAGAAATAATTTGGTAGTGATCAATGGATGTCAACGTACAACTAGTACACCTATGACCAATTCGAATGTAAGAGGAAGTGTAATGTCAATGCTACTAAGACTTCTAGTTTATGAGCCATTACAAGAGGATACAAGGTTGAAGAAGGCATTAGAGATAATATAAAACCTATTGAGGCAAACCCTAAACAAGATGATAAGAGGACCCAAATCCTTCACCTTGATGTGGAAGTTGGTCCTTTAAAACTTGCTGAAGAGGCAAAGTTGACTCCAATAATAAGGAGCTACCAAAGAAGAAAGTAAAAGTCAAGAAAGAGGTACCTAAGCCTATTCAACAACCAAGAGAAAGAGTGGTTTGGTGAGAGAAGAGAACCATTGCTAATTATTATGAATTTGACTTAGTCAATTCTCTTTGTGAGTTAGAGCTTGATGTGAATCTCCTATAACTGATTAAGTTATCTCAAGGAGTGTGTAAAGAGTTTAAGAATATCCTTTTTGCACCAAGTATATCATTGAGCCCTTGGAAATAGCCCATGTGGGAGATGACTAGTTTAAACATGCTGAAAAGCATTGCTCAAGGGTGGCAATATATGTTGATGGCATATTAGTGGATTATGCCATTGTGGATACATGATCCTCTGTCAACATTATGAGTTCAGAATTGATGAAAAGGCTAGGTTTGGAAATCCAAAAGAATATCCCCACAAATCTCTACATGGATAATGATAGTTTAAGACAACCGGAAGGTTGCATTACCAAATCTATGTGAATGTTTTTAATATGGAATGCATTTTGGTCTTTAGGGTTATTAGGTTTGTAGAGCAACCAATCTATCAAGTATTATTAGGAAGGCCATGGACCTTACAATCCAACTATCAAGCCGATATACCAACTAGTCATCTGATTTTTAGTAGAGGTGCTAGAGGTGTAATAGTGGATGTATATCCTAAATCTCCTCAAAGAGAGAGAGTACCTTTATCCTCAAAAAAATTAGACACATTAGAGGATCCTTCTGCCAGTGAGACTTCATCAAGCGATGAATGAAGAGAGGGATCCACTATAGAATATGTCAGGATGCATAGTTGATGGTGCATAAGTGTGTCCAACCCTATGTGGCATAAGTGTAAGTAGAAGGCTAGGGAGCCTTATGGTGTAGTGTACAGAACAGGGTGACGTGTCATGTGTCGATAGTAGTAGATAGCCATCTTGTGGGTGCATAGGGAAAGGAAAACCTACCTTATGCCAGGTGTCGTAACGGCCCTCAATCTCACCTCTCGATGATTGTTTTGAGGGCACACCAGTCACACTTGACCCTCCTCTGATTGACACTCTGGTTGAGAATACAGGGAGGGCAACCTGATCCTTACACCCATTATTGTTATTCTCACAATCACTTGTGCAAAGGTTGTATGCCGTATGTGCATTTGATGGTGCAGCAGTGTATCACGCCATGTGTTGGCATACAGTGCAAGAAGGAAGGCCAGGGAGCATTATAGTGCACATGAATAGATCGTGCGTTGTGCATTAAGAGGCCCAACTGGTGAGTGCCACCCTCCATTCCACACAGCTCACCTCTCATTTGAATTGAAAAGGATTGGTCACTCACCCCACCCTTTGTCTCACTCTCTGTTGATAAATACAGAGGACACCCATACTCACAATCCATCCTATTAGGATGAAAGCTCACATCACTCAATTGTTTGTCGATGAAGATCGCTTCATCTGTTGCTAGCATCAGGGAATTGATGACAAGGCATTTTGTCAGTGTTAGGGAATCACAAGTTCTACGGGGAGTATAGAGATAGCACACCAAGGGAGGTGGCTTTGGAATTTCTTCTGGAAAAGTGCTGCGATGTCAATAGTCAACCGCAATGCTCGGCAAACTGGGCCAAGTTTTACTAACCTGCACCTTCTGTTTGCAAGTGACGCTTATGTTTTAAGTGTGGGGATGTTATTGTGCAATCCGATGATATGTCTTGTGTTCATGCGGAGTCATTTCACCCTACCTAGTAAGGTTTTAAGTGTGGGGATGCATCCCCACGCGTCTGCCGAGCATACATCTTGCATGTGTCATTCATGGAATATGCGTATATCCCATGTCTTCAATTTACCTTAATGGTCCCTTGCCCACCCATCAGTCCTTGTCTCCCTTACCTACGAGGTCCTTCTTTACACGACGTTTTGCTCGTTTTTCCATGTGAACATACCCTAAGTTTACAAAAACCCAAATTCAACCTTACAACCATGTGTATCCCTTTACATTGTATCTTTTTCCTTTTACCACCCCTTGTTCCAAGCAACGGATTGAAAGTTATTACTTCTTTAAGCGATTCCTGCACATTAGACGTTTTTCCATGTGAACGCTCCTTTATTGTTTCAAGACACTGATCTGATGTGATAGCCCTATCCTATATCTTCCACTTGCCATTTTTCCTTTTGACAATCATTCCAACGTACAGTTTGTCTGTTATTAATTTTTGCGGGTTTTCGTGTCTTTTTCGTGCGTATTTTTGTCATTTTTCCATGTGAACTTGCCTTATTCTCCTCAAAATTCAATTCTAAGTGGCTAGACTTGACCAGCCCCCCTTTCTACCCATTTCTCCTTTTTCCACTACCCTGTTCCAACCTATGGATTTTTCGCTCTTAATTTTTATAAGTGTTTTCGAGCTTCATTTTATTGTTTGTCCCATGTGACTGCCTCTTAACCCCATCCGAACTAAGTTTTAATGTGCCCCCCCAAAAGATCATCTATGTTTTGATATTTTTCCTTTTGAGTGCCCTCCATTTCGATGGTCGGATCATTAATTATTAATTTCTCAATCCCTTTTGGAGTACGATTGTTGGGTTTTTCCCATGTAGATGCATCTTATCTTGATCAAAATTATGTTGTGATGTGATAGGATTGTTAGTCATGTTCTTCGGCACATTTCTCATTCTTCCCACACTTCGTTCCGATGAATGGAATCTCCGATATTAATTCTCGTGTGCATTTTTGGGCTTGATTTTCACCTTTTTCCCATGTGAATGTCATGCATTCTCCCTGGACCCCCTGTTGTATTTTTCCACTGTCTTTCCCTTGCCTTCTAGCACATTTTCCATTGTTACGGAATTTCATTTCGATGCATGGTTTGGGTTTTATTAAATTTTTTGTGTTTTTTTGTGTGTACGCACCTCCCACGTTGCGTGTGAACATCCGTGTTTTCTATTTACCCCTGTTTTGATGCGTCCGTTGCACCGTTCACCCCCATGACGGTGTCCCCACCGTCTATGGGTCCCGCCACCACCACTGTAAATTTTTTTACCCTCGCCCTGCACCTATGCGCGGGACAATGGGTGCTACCTTGTTTTTATTTTTTTTAATCTTTTTTTTCATTTCGAAAATTATAATCCCTCCCCCGACGGTTTCCTCCTCCCCCTTCCTACCTTCCTCTCTCCTCTCTCCTTCCTTCTTTCTTCTTCTTTCTTTCTTTCTTTCTTTCTCTTACCTCCCCCCTCTCTGTGTACCCTCCCCTCTCCCCCATTGCCCCTCTCTCCTCTCTATCCCTCCTCTTCTTCTCTAGATCAACAAATTTCTTCTCCCTTACAGACATTGATAGCTGGGACTGTTGCTCTATTAGATAGTTTTTGGCGTCTATGTTGGAGACCTCCCTTGCATCCTTTCTTCAGTCTATTTACACAGGAGTGTATACTTCCTTGCAAGACAAGGTGGATTCATTGACCAGTCAGTAGAATAAAGCCTTGGAGGATTTGGCATCACAAAAAGCTACCCTGAGTGACATTGATAAGCAGCTAACTGTAAAATATTACACGGCGCAGCGAACAAAATATGAGAAAGAGATAGAGAGTACACAACAGATAAGAGAAGAATCAGTATATTCTTTAGCTCCAAACAACTCATACAAAGATGGCTCTGTCCACCCGTGTGCTTCCACAGTGTAAAGCTTAGATGGCGATCTAGACAGAGGATAGGTGAAGAGCTTAAGGCTAGCTGGAAAAACTCCTCTGACTGAGTGAAAGATGAATGATCGATGGATGGAAGGGATTTAGCTTTTATAGCCTGCGAAGGTCGTGAGGTTGGCCTGACAGACCTACCATATAAGCCTCCACTAGTCGGCCAGGGAATATTCCATGGAATATTCCCTTTACCATCCAGGGGCCGCTTCCACGACCCCCGGACCCCAAAATAGGGGCCCCTTTTAACTCCCTTACCCCGCAACTCGATGCAATGCGCCTCGAGTTGCTACCAGCTTAACCACTCCATCTAACCCAAAGATTAGACCCACAACGGTTACCTTTTTGCCATCCGGTCACATAGACCTCATCTGATATACAAAGTCAGGACTCAACCAATGTCCGGGCTCACATTTGGCTTCTCCTCATAATGGGGGCCTTACAACTTTGAGCACCATGGATCATTGGTAGCACCTAATGAGGGTGGGGCATTGATCATATCTAACACCCCCCCTCAATGTCCACCCATAGGTGAACTATCTCCTCGGCTCAATGCCGAGTCTCTGAAGATGAACTTGAAGCAGATCCTTCATAAGTGCTTTGGTGAAGATATCTGCTCCATTCTCCTCTGTTGGACAGTAGACCAATTCCACTATCCCATCCTCCATCAAATCACGCACATAGTGATACTGGATCTCTATATGTTTGGTGCGTGCATGAAACACTGGATTTTTGGCAATGGCAATGCAACTCTGATTGTCACATCTCAGCACAGTTGGTTCTTCATTCTGCACTCCCATATGCCATAGAATCCTTCTCAACCATATTGCTTCACATGCAGCAAAACAAGCTGCCTTGTACTCTGCTTCAGTAGAAGACAATGCCACCTTTGGCTACTTATTACTAATCCAAGAGAAAATTCATGAACCCAAAGAGAAATAATAACTAGAAATTGACTTCCTGGAATCACTGTCTCCTGCCCAATCTGAGTCACAGTTCCTCACAAGAGAAGTTCTGAAACTGTATGTGATACCATAGTCAAGAGTTTTCTTCAAGTATCTAAGCACCCGCATCCCAGCCTTCCAATGACTCTCATGAGGTTTGTTTGAGAACCTGCTCAAAACACCAACAGCAAAACTGATATCTGGTCTAGTGTTACACAAGTAGATCAGACTGCCGACCAATCTCCTATACCTCCCAATGTCTACTAGTGTTGATGTATCCTCAACTGATAACTTTGCATTCACCTCCATAGGTGTAGCTATCTCCTTGCACTCGGTCATGCCAAATGCCTTCAATATCTCCCATGCATACTTCTTCTGAAAGATGAAGATCTTTCCTGGCTCTTGCCAGACTTCAATCCCCAAACAATAGTGCAGCAAGCCCAAGTCTGTCATTTCAAACTTAGAACTCAAAGCCTTTCGAGTTTGGTTGATCATATCTTCATAGTCACCTGTAATAAGAAGGTCGTCCACATATAGGACAATCACTACAGACTTTTTACCATCCCTGTAAACATACAAGTTAGCATCTGAGGCACATCTTTTGAAGTTTAGGTTTAAAAAGAACTTATCTATCCGCTAATACCATGCTCTGGGAGCTTGTTTCAGCCCATACAATGCCTTCTTCCACTTACACACTTTGTTCTCAGAATGGGGGGCCTCAAACCTTGGTGGCTGAGCCATGTACACCTCCTCCTTGAGGTCACCATTTAAGAACGCCGACTTAACATCCATTTGATGTTAGAAATCAAGCTCACCGTCAGTGTGTCTTCATCTATGACCGACATCTATGACAGCTAGTGTGTACAGCTATCTACATGTGACTACATTAAATAAGTCGGGTTAGTAGTCAGTCAGTGACCTGACTAGAGTTAGTCAGTCTAGTCTACATTTACACTAGGTCACTTTATCTTGTAGTGTGTGTGTGCTTTTCAGTTTAGTGTGTGGAAATGAAGGAATGAGCTTGAGAGCCTGAAGGCTCATGGATATGGAGTCTTTTCCCTTTCTCTCTCTCTACTCTTTGAACATGGTATCAGAGCTTCATCCATGAGGTTGTGGGAGAATGGGCATGACAACTTGCAGTGCAAAGGAGATGGAAGTAAGGAATGAGGAAGAAGCTGGACACTTGCAAATGAAGCCATAGTCAAAGGAAGGAATCAGCATGGACTGCCTTCTGAAAATCGTGAACTGCCTCCTGAAAATCAGCAACCTGTGTCTCAAAATTGTGGACTGTCTCCTGAAAATTAGCAACCTGTATCTGAAAATCTGCGCCTGCTGATCTGAATGGACAGCAACCTGTATCTGAAAATCTACGCATGTTGATCTGAATGGACAGTAACTTGTATCTGAAAATCTGCGCCTGCTGATATGAGTGGATAGCAACCTGTCAATCTTCAGTGGGGCACCTGGACAAGGTTCATAGAGCATGTATGCTCACTATTGAAGGTATTTGAAGTGTGCAAGGAGTAAATGCTTGTGTGGGAGCTCTGTTATGAGCTGGAGTGACAGACACAGACCTTAATCATTTCTGAACTGCTGTAAACATGAATGGACAGCATGCATTCAGTCATTACTGACACACAGGAGCCTTGTACTACACTCAGAAGGCATCTTTGGAGCACAAGAATGTGTCAAAGCATGTATACATTGGATCAAATGTCTTGGAGCTAAGATCTCTTGCTCAGAATACTCAGATATGAAAATCAATGACAGGCTAAAAACTGTCATACACAGTCAATGACAAAATACTCAGATCTAAAAATCAATGACAGGCTGAAAACTGTCATACACAGTCAATGACAGAATACTCAGATCTGAAAATCAATGACAGGCTGAAAACTGTCATACACAGTCAATGACAAGTATTATGCATTACTGAAGCAATACAGGTCATCTTGGGGGTTCCATCATCTATATGAACTGGCCTATACATGCTGAATGCATGGAGAATTGAAGCAAGAAATGAGCATCATTGAAAACTGAATTTTGAAGCTAAAGTAAATGCAGTTACACTGTCCTGGTTAATTACAAACAGCTCATGTATTGAACTTGCCACTACAAAGTAAATGTATGACATGGTCAAAAGACATTTTGGAGCTGCTTGGAGCTTGGTATGCTGAATTCTGGTTGACTGCAACCTGAAACTGAATTTGTTGACACACTCAGTTTTGGACTTGAAATTGTTGTTGGTTACTCACAGTTCACAGTTTTTAGACTGCATGTATGTACCCTGGCAGTGAGGTTACATAAGCTTAATTTGAAGCAAACACATAGCTTATGTATTGACAGTTATATCTACAGTTGAGACCACTTGTTTGAGGGTTGTTTTGGGGTGTCAGTGGGCTGAAATACCCTGGTTTTTTTTCTGCAATTTAGTGCAGAAAACTATCATAAACTGTTACGGACTGAACTTAGTCAGTCATACTTATTGGACTGCAAGGAGTCAAGCACTTGATAGACAGTCTATTGCATCATGGCTAATGCACATGGGACTGACAATATCACTCAGATAGTTGGAGAGAAGTTGGATAATAAGAACTTTACATTATGGAAATTCAGAATGAAAAACTTTTTGGTTGGCAGAGGTTATTGGGATTTATGTACAGGAGATGAAGTTGCTCCTGAGTTGCCTGCACACAATCCAACAAATGAACAGAAAAGAGCCTACAGGCTATGGAATGAAAGAGCATGCAAGGTGCTGCATTGGTTTTCCTTAAGTATATCTGATGCTATGGTAATTGAAATCACTGGATGTGAGACTCCGAAGGATGCTTGGGACATACTGATGAAAAATTATGAAACCATGACACATGCAAGAAAGATCCAGTTGAAACAGCAGTTCAACAACATGTCTAGGAATGGTAAGAGCATCCAGACGTATACCACGGAGGTTAAGACCATAGCTGATCAACTTGCTACTATTAGCTCAAGTGTATCAGAAGATGATATGATTGTTGTTTCTTTGAATGGCTTAGGCAAATAGTACAAAGCTTTTGACACTTCCATTTCTGTCAGAGAAGAGCCCCCTAGCTGGGAAGAGCTAGTTGCTTTGTTGCTGCATGAGGAAGTCAAACTTGGTTTGAATACAGGTTCTAGTGTATCTCAGAGTAGAGACACTGTGTTGTACTCTAGCCAGCGTAGCAGAGGCTCTAGAGGTCGTGGTTCATTTCGAGGTCGTGGTGACACTCGTAATGCTTATGGACAGCAGCAGCAGCAGCAAAGTAATTGGCATGGTGCAAATACACAAGGCCAGCGTGGAACTGGTGGGTTTAGAGGCAGGGGGAGATCACCCCGAAGTAGAGGTGGTGGTTCTGGTTCATGGCAATTGTCTGATCAGTCCAATAGGGACAAGGACTGCCATTATTGTGGCCGGTATGGGCATATTGCAAAGGATTGTTACAAGAAGCAAGGAGATATGAAGGAAAAGGGTAGACAGCATGGGCACTATGCATCTTCCAATGGTGCTCATGATGAGTCAGTTGATAGACTCTTTGCCATGCAGCATGTTTCTAAAAATGCATCGAGACATGATAGAGATGACAAATGGTACATTGACTCTGGAGCGTCAAACCACATGATCCCGCATGGAGAGTGGTTTGATGAGATGGTTGCAGGTACACATGGTCATGTATGTACTGGGGATGATACCCAACATGACATAAAGCATAAAGGGATTGTTCCATTGATGATGCCTGATGGTAAGAAGAAAGGCCTGCATGATGTCTTACATGTACCGACCATAACAAAGAATTTGTTGTCTATGGGTCAAATGGCAGAACAGAATCTACAAGTGAGGTTTAACAAGGATGGATGTTTCATTGAGGAGTATGGAAATGGCTGCAAGCTTATTGCCAAGGGTAGAAGGGATGTCAGGATGTTTACTTTGGAAGCAACCATTCCTGGACTTAAAGCAGCTATGTTTGCTCATGATGAGAGTGCCATCAGAGATGTAGAGATCTGGCACAAGAGAATCGGACATGTCAATGTACAAAAGCTAAAATCTATGCAGCAGAAAGAAGTAGTACTTGGATTACCTAAATTCAAGTATAATGATTTTGGTCATGTATGCCCTGCATGTCAGTTTGGGAAGCAGGCACGGTTTCCTTTCATAAGACATGTAAAAAAAAGCACTAGGCCTTTATAGTTGGTACACTCTGATGTCTGGGGTCCTTCACATAATGCTTCCTTTGGCGGTGCATGATATTATGTCTCATTTATTGATGATTTCAGCAGGTACACAAGGATGATGTGTTTGATGCATTCAAAGACTTCAAGAAACATGCTGAAAATGAATTGGGCTGTTACATATCATGTTTGAGATCAGATGGAGGAGGTGAATATGTCTCAAACTACTTTGACAGGTATCTTGCTAAACATGGGATCAGAAGACAGCTCACATGCAGTTATACACTGCAGCAAAACGGTGTTGCAGAGAAAAAAAACAGGGTTTTGATGGAGTCAGCTAGAGCTATGCTGAATGAAAAATGTCTGCCAAATGGTTATTGGGCTGAAGCAGTGGTGACTACTATATATGTGCTGAATCGAATCCCTACAGCAGGGATTCATGATGTCACTTCATATGAACGGCTGTATGGTCATAAATCTGATATTTCACACTTGAAGGTATTTGGCAGCATTGCATATGTGCATATACCGGATGAGAAGAGGAAGAAATTGGATCCTAAGGCAGTGAAAAGTGTGTTTATTGGATATGCACAGGAACGGAAAGCTTATAAGTGTTATGTACCTTCTACGCATGAGACACTCATAAGCAGAGATGTGGTATTTGATGAGTTAGCATCTTGGTATGGGAATCATGTTGCAGTGCCTACTAATGGCTCACCCAGTATGAGTCATGCTGAAAATACTCCTGCAGAGAGTGCTTCCATGACTAGTCAGACAGGTGATATATCATCTACAGTGAGTCCTTGGACAGGTCAATTACGGAGTCGCACTACTGCATCCACTGACACGGATATGTCAGTGAGGGGGAGAACAGATAAGGGAAAAGAAAAGGTTTTTGAAGATGTAACAGGTCCACTCACTGCTGGTTATGATTCATCTAGCAGTGACAGCTTAGATAGTGAATTGGGGATTCCGTCTGTTATGACGCCAGGTGCTAGACAGAGCCGTTATGTGCCGCCTCATGAGAGGCAAGCTCACAGTGAGCCACAGCTGAGGAGATCAGAGAGGGTCAGACGACCTGTTGACAGGTATACTTACACTGGATATTCAACCCGTCATTATGCTTATATGACGAAAGTAACAGGTTTTAGAGAACCAAGTAAGTTTGATGAGGTAGTTTCAGATGAGAATTGGCGTGCTGCTATGGATGAGGAATATTCAACTTTGGCTGAAAATTGTACATGGGATTTGGTACAGTTTCCTGAGGGCAAAACACCTATTGGATGCAAGTGGGTGTATAAGGTAAAATGTAAATCAGATGGATCATTGGAAAGATATAAGGCCAGGCTGGTTTCAAAAGGGTATGCGCAGCAGTATGGTCTTGATTATGAGGAGACTTTCAGCCCTGTAGCAAAGATGGCTACAGTTAGAACTGTGATTTCTTTGGCAGCAGCTAGAGGCTGGAAACTATGGCAGATGGATGTAAAGAATGCATTTCTCAATGGATAATTACAGGAAGAGGTTTACATGGAACAGCCTGAAGGCTGTGTACATCCAAAATTTCCAACACATGTATGTCAGCTGAAAAAGGCATTATATGGGTTGAAACAGGCACCCAGAGCATGGAATGCTCGCATCAGTAGTTATTTACAGCAACATGGTTTCCGATTGGGAGATGCTGATCATAGTTTGTTTGCGAAGAAGACAGATAGTGGCTATGTTTTTCTAGTTGTCTATGTTGATGACTTAATCATTACAGGAGATGATGAAAATGGGATTGCAAAAATAAAGACATGTTTACAGGCTGAGTTTAAGGTCAAGGATCTTGGAGAGCTGAAATATTTTTTGGGGATTGAGGTTGTCTCTACACCTCGAGGCATATGGCTGCTACAGAAGCAGTATGCTCATGACATGTTACAGAAATATGGTATGGCTGATTGGAAGCCTATGGATATGCCTTTGGAGCGGAATGTCAAGCTGCAGATTGATGTTGGGACAGAGATTGAGAATGTTTCTATGTACAGACAGATGGTAGGCAGCTTGATCTATCTCATGATCACTAGGCCTGACTTGAGTTATGCTATGGGGCTGATCAGTCAGTTCATGCAGAAGCCTCGCAAACCACACTTGGATGCAGTCAGAAGAATTCTGAGATATGTAAAGGGTACCACAGATCATGGGCTATTTTATGCATATGGGAAAACCCTTGACTTGATGGGGTACACTGATGCTGACTGGGCTGGTTGCACATATGACAGGAGGTCAACCAGTGGCTATGCATTTGGATTGGGTAGTAGCATGATCAGTTGGCAGAGTAAGAAACAACCTACAGTTGCATTGTCCAATACGGAAGCAGAGTATCGTGGTGCGGCCTTAGTGGCCTGTGAAGCTAAGTGGTTTACAGAAGTTACTGAATGACTTGGGAGTACACTTGGACAGCAAAGTCAAGCTATACTGTGACAATTTGAGCAGTGTTATGTTAGCAAGCAATCCTGTTTATCATGCAAGATCAAAACACATTGAGGTTCACTACCATTTCATCAGGGAAATGGTTTTAGCAGATCAGATTGACTTGGAGCATGTGAAGACTGAAGACCAGGTAGCAGACATCTTTACCAAATCACTTGGTAAAGATAAGTTCATTCACTTTAGACAGCTACTTGGAGTGATGCAGATGATTTGAGTTTTGTTTTTGAGCTTGAGGGGGAGTGTTAGAAATCAAGCTCACCGTCAGTGTGTCTTCATCTATGACCGACATCTATGACAGCTAGTGTGTACAGCTGTCTACATGTGACTACATTAAATAAGTCGGGTTAGTAGTCGGTCAATGACCTGACTAGAGTTAGTCAGTCTAGTCTACATTTACACTAGGTCACTTTATCTTGTAGTGTATGTGTGCTTTTCAGTTTAGTGTGTGGAAATGAAGGAATGAGCTTGAGATCCTGAAGGCTCATGGATATGGAGTCTTTTCCCTTTCTCTCTCTCTACTCTTTGAACATTTGATACACTGGCCACTTCTTGTGGGTAGCCACTGCAAGTACCGTGTGAATAGTAGTCATTCTGGCAGTTGGGGCAAATGACTCTTGAAAATCAAACCCTTCAACTTGTGAAAATCCTTGGGCAACCAATCTAGCTTTGTACTTTTCTAAGGTACCATCAACCTTGTACTTTACCTTCCAGATCCACTTGGTGCCAATAACCTTCCGCTTTGTTGGTCGATCCACTAGCTCCCAAGTGTCATTCTTCATTATGCTATCATACTCCGCTTGCATAGCAGCCTTCCATGATGGATTTGCAAGTGCTTCTTCTAAGTCAATTGGCTCCTTTACTTCTCTCATAATCTCAACCATCAAGGCCATATTGACTATGTGAGCAGAAGCCCTCCTTTGCTCCTCTATTCTCTGAGACCTCCTTGGTCCGTCTGCCTTCTCCTCAACATATGCAGGCATAGGATTATTGTGGTCATAGAGCTGCTTCACCTAGCGCGACAATGGCTTTTCCGGTGGGGTGATATCAGGTTGGTGAACTTTTTCCTCATCATCTGAAGATGATGCTTCCTCTTCCTTAAGGATAGGGATAGCTCTCAGGACAGGTTCCTAGTGGACTTCTATGATGATAAAGTGGAAGAACTTGCCTTCTCCTCCTCCACTGTATGCGGCTCCTCCTTGAACACCACATCACGGCTCGCGATGATCTTCTTTGCCTCTTGGTCATATAATTTGTAAGCCTTCTGCTCATCACTATAACCCAAGAAGATACATTTTCTACTTTTTGCTTTTAACTTGTTTCTCTTCTCATTTGGAACATGTGCAAAACATTCACATCCAAAAATTTTGAAATGTGAGACAAATGGTTTCTTACCAGTGTAAGCCTCATGAGGTGTTTTTTCCTTGAGAGCCTTTGTGTAGCTCCGATTTAGAATGTAGACTGCAGTATTAACAACTTCAACCCAAAAATGGTTAGGCAATCCCTTGCCCTTTAGCATGCATCTTGCCATCTCCACAATGGTGTGATTCCTGCATTCCACAACACCGTTCTGCTAAGGTGTGTGAGGCGTCGTCAATTGATGCTTGATCCCTTTGCTCTTGCAAAAGCCTTCAAACTCCTTTTAATTGAACTCACCACCACCATCTGTTCTAAATTTCTTCACACTTTTTCCTGTTTCATTCTCAACAAGTTTTATCCATTCTTTAAACTTACCAAAAGCTTGAGCCTTATCACGAAGAAAGTACACCCACATCTTCCTACTGTAGTCGTTGACAATCAACATAAAATAAGAAGATCCCCCCAAGGCCTATGTAGGCATCTTACCACACAAGTCAGCATGCACCAACTCTAGAGGAGCCTGTGCTCTATTCTTGCTTTCTTGTGGAAATGCCTTTCTCTGTTGCTTGCCCATCATACAAGCTTCACATGGTTCCTTCAATTTAGTTATTGTAGGTAGGTGAGCAACCATACCTTGCTTTTGCATCTCCTTCAACACTGCAAATCCAATGTGTCCAAACCTTTCATGCCAAAGCTTACTTGTACCACTCCAGCGGTGGCTGTAAGAGCACTTAGCTCATACAGGTTGTTCCTTCTTTCTCCTTTGCCAACAATTGTGCTAGCACTATCAAGAATTTCTGCACCTGTCTTCTTGAACCTCACTTCATGACCAAGATCAATTATGGCAGCAAACTGATAACAGATTTCTCCTGATTTCGAGAACATATAACACATTTGAAAGCTTTTTGACTTCACCATTTGCAGCAACAAAAGAAATAGTACCTGTGCCCGCAACAGAGCATTTAGCATCATTTCCAACCGTCACAGTGATGGATTCTTGTAGAGGCTGCATAGAACTATATAGACCTTTCTTGTTGGTCATGTGACGGGAGGCCCCACTATCCAACACCCATGAGTCAGTGGTAGATTCTTCTTGTGCTGAGGAGTACACTTCCTCAATGGTCGCCATGAATAATTCCAACTCTGCTTCAGTCGTATTGGCTGTCTCTTTCCCTTTACTTTTAAGGGTACCATTATTTTCATCTGCCTTCTTGACATGACAATCTGCAATTGCATGTCCTTTCTTCTTGCAGTAGAAGCACTCTCCTTGAAACTTCTTCTTGCCGCCCTTCTTCTTTTTGTCACCATCATTTTTGGTGGAGGAACCACCTTTGCCCTTTGCATTGGCAGAGAATGCAGCATCTCCATTGTTGCTTCCTTCTCGGGCTTTCAGCCTCAACTCCTCCTCCATTAATAATGCACAAAACTCCTCAAACGTCAAAGCTTGAGGTCTCACCTGAGTATTAAGGGCAGTTACTAGTCCATCAAACTTTTGTGGACAAATCCGAAGACACCTCCGAGCTAGCTCTTCGCTAGTCTTTTGTATCCCAGTGCTAGCCATCTGGTCGCGCAGATTCTTAATCCGAGTGATGAATGCTTCAACCGTCTCTCCTTCAGCAAATTTCTCCGCTGCTAGTTGATTCTCCAAGTTTTGAATCCTTGTTTGGTTTCGTGTTTCATACTGACTCCTTAGTACATTCCAAGCCTTTGACGCTTTGGTTGTATGCTGAATCAAAGTCAGAACACTGTCAGAACAGCTTGTAACTAAGGCACACAATGCATCTGCATTCTTTCGTTTCCAAGCTCATAGAAGATCTGCATTCGGAGGAATCATCACACTAGGATTTGATGGGTCGGGGGTAGGCTGTGGTTCTACGTCAGTCCCCAGCACAGTCTCCAGAAGCTCATAAGAATCAAGGATAGTTGTAATTTTGAACTTCCACAAGGTGTAGTTTGTACCATCTAACTTGCCTCCACTGAAGGTTGGTGGACGAATCCTCAGTGTTTGAACAACCGGTACAGCAGCACCACCTCCTGCACTGCTTTCTGATGCGCCAAAACCACTTCTGGAAGTTGACATAGTTTCTCTTTGCTGTTGAAGCCTTTGCCTCTTGCACACACTTTGATCTGTAGAGCCCCCTGGGCCCTGATACCATGTAAAATATTACACGGTGCAGCGAACAGAATCTGAGAAGAGAGATAGAGAGTATACAACAGATAAGAGAGGAATCAGTAAATTCTTTAGCTCCAAACAACTGATACAAAGATGGCTCTGTCCACCCGTGGGCTTCCATTGTGTGAAGCTTAGATGGCGATCTAGACAGAAGATAGGTGAAGAGCTTAAGGCTAGCTGGAAAAACTCCTATGACTGGGTGAAAGATGAATGATCGATGGCTGTGAAGGGGTTTAGCTTTTATAGCCTGCGAAGGCCATGAGGTTGGCCTGACCGACCTACCATATAAGTCTCCACTAGTCTGCCAGGGAATATTCCATGGAATATTTCCTTTACCATCCAGGCCCCTTTTAACTCCCTTACCCCGCAACTTGATGCAATGCGCCTCGAGTTGCTACCAGCTTAACCACTCCATCTAACCCAAAGATTAGACCCACAACGGTCACCTTTTTGCCATCCGGTCACATAGACCTCATCTAATATACAAAGTCAGGATTCAACTAATGTTCGGGCTCACATTTGGCTTCTCCTCATAATGGGGGCCTTACAACTTTGAGCACCATGGATCATTGGTAGCACCAAATGAGGGTGGGGCATTGATCATATCTAACACTAACTGAGGAAACTATTTTGATGGATAACCAAAAAGTCAAAATTTAGGAGTTGGAAGCTAAAGTAGCTACATTAGAAGATGAGAATATGTCCTTAACAACTGATAAAAATGCAGCTATTGAGGACATGTTAGAGTTAGCTCATAAATTGGGAATTTGTGAGGTCAAGTGCAATGTTTCCAAGAAATTGTTGAGGCCCAAAAGAATCTTATTGAGGAGCTTAATCAGAAAGTTGCCACTCTTTCTATTCCTCCTCCAACCCCTGTAGTTTCTTCAGTGGTATCTTCTAGGGAGGAGCTTGACCAATTGTAGCATAAAGTTAAGTTGTGTGATGGATTTGTTGCTAAAGTAGAACGCCTCCAACAACGCATGAATTGTGTGGAGGAAGATTTTCTTCACTATACTGACTTGGTGTCACCACCTCTTTCCTTTTGGGTTAAATATCATCAGCACAGATTTGCCTTACACATATCCTTAAGCAATGTGGATTTGGAACCTCCAAAGGATGGATGGTCAAATCTCTGGTCTGCAAATTTTTTGAGAGTTGTTTTTGATAGATTCGTATGGGTTTGCAAAGGAAGATGTAGAAATTTATATTATTAAGCTCCAAAAGTTAATGTTTAATTGTCGAATCCAAGATGAAGGACACTTGATGATGTTCTTTAATATGACGCTGAAAGAATAAGTTACAGTATGGTATCATAGTCTACAGGCTGGAACCATAACTATGATTTATTTATTTTTTGTGGCATTCCAAAGAGAGTTTTGGCCTGAAAGGGAAGGTCAGTACTAGTTGGCTATGTGTTCTCATTGCAACACATCAAGAACCTCACGAGAATGTTTGAGGCTATGCTAAGAAACTGAAGGAAGTATTTCATAAGTTGCAAACCTAATACCTCTAGGGAAGATTGAAATCTGAGTCTAGTTTTTGAAAATAATTTAGCCTTGAGAAATGGAGGTCACGAGAAATCCATGAGGACTTCCAATGGGAGGGGAAGCATGATTCAAAATGTGCCCATGTTGCCAACTCCTCCCAATGTGACCATGCCTATGGCTAGTCAGTTGGCTCCACCAAGTGTTGGATTCAAAAAAAAAACCCTAATGTTATTCCAAGAAATTAGTAGCCAATTCCTAATTAAGTGGTTAGTAGGACAATCAAACAACAGGTAGATGACTCTGGTTATGAGTCAAGTGCCTTGAATGTCCTTGGTGAAGTTAAGGATATGATAAAGCACTATACTGACATGATCACCAAACGTGCAAATAGTTGTTGATGTCAATTTCCTTAAGAAGCAGTAGAATTTGATGGGCAATTGACACCTTGAAGAGGGTGTCCCCTCAAGATTCACTTGTAAGTGGTGTAGCGATCAACATGTTCCTAGAAATTGTCCAAATATTAAATGTGACACATGTGGGAAGTCTAGTCATTTAGCTAGTACCTATTGGATCAAGATTAGCTCTCTCTAGCAAGGAAATAGCCAGGTCCAATCAACCCATCAAGCACAAGAAAATAATCTCCAACAAGATGAGAGAGTGAAAAAATATTGCAAAGAGGGAAAGCTATTGTAGAGGAGCTGCCCAATGGCAATGGAGTAAGCCTTATTGAAGCTATACATCTCAATGGCACTATAGCTTCTAATTTATAGGTCATTATGAGAGGTCAAAATGGTAAAGCGGGTAACAAAGACAAGGTAAACCTATTGAGGGGAGTCCTAAGTAAGATGATAATGAAACACAAGTCCTTAATCACAACATGGAAGGCGGACCTCTAAAAGCTATTAATAGTAAAATTGACCCCAAGAAGGATAAGGAATTTCCAAAGAAGAAGGAAAAAGCCAAGAAAGAGGCACCAAAGCATATTCAAAGACCAAAGGAGACAATGGTCTAGTGGGAAAAGAGAGCTCTTGCTAACTATCATGAATTTGATTTAGCAAGTTCTCTTTGCATAGTTAAGTCGAATGTAAACCTCCTGCAATTAATTAAGTTGTCTCCAAGAGTGCGTAAGGAGTTTAAAAGGCACACATTGTATATCGTGGAGCCCTTGGGCATAGTGTGGATAGGAGATGATTGATTTGAGCATACTAAAAGCCATTGTACAAGGGTATTAGTGTATGTTGATGGCATATTAGTGGAATATGCCATTGTGGACATGGGATCCTCGATCAACATTATGAGTTTGGAAAGAATGGAGAGGCTAGGGTTAGAAATCCAAAAAGATGCCTCCATGGTTCGTTGAATGGTTGATGATAGTCTAAGACAATATGAGGGGGTGCATTAATAAGGTTCACATGACTATTGCGAATGTGGAATGCATTTTTGACTTTAGAGTAATCAAATTCATGGGGCAACCTTGCTATTACATATTGCTAGGTAGGCCATGGATCTTACAAGCGGACTGACAAGTTGATATACCCAGTGGTCAGTTGATCTTTGACAGAGGTGCTAGACATGTGGTAGTAGATGCCTACCTTGAATCTCTTCAAAGTAAGAGAGTTTCTTTATCCTCTATAGAGATAGATACATTAGAGGATGCACCCAATAGTGAGATACCATCAAGTGACAAATCCAATGATGGGTCCACTACACAGAGGATATCTATCAAGTAGCTTTGAATGAGCCAATAGAGGATCAAGAGAGGATAAGAGAAGCAAACGTAATTGAGTTGGACCTTGGGATGATGAATGATTCACGACCAATAAAATTAGGTTCCATGCTCAATTCGAAAGAAAGGAAGGACTATGTGTCCTTGAATTAGGAATTCTGTGACATCTTTGCTTGGAGTTATGATGAGTTGAGAGGTATTCCTTACAGCCTAGCTGTTCATACCATTCCCCTTAAGGAAAGTAGATGCCCTGTGTGACAAAATATAAGGCGTATTCCTTTTAAATCAAGAGATAGGTTTTTTGAGGAGTTGACAAAACCACGAAAAGTTGGCATGACATTTTTGCATAAAGCCCAGAGGAGTGCATGATCTTCATTGGGTGGGACTTCCACCCATCCATCATGCACTTCTCGACCAATTCTCATCCTGCCCCAACCCTACCTTTATTACCACATGTAATTATGTTAGGATACTTGGGATTTTACTCAAACAAAAGCCCACGATAGAAGAGGCCCGATTCCCACCACTCTTTTTTTAATCTAAATGTAGGTATAAATAGCTGCATGATGGCTTGTCTAATTATGAGGGTTGTGCTCTTGCCTTCTTTATGCATATCCATCATCTTGGAATATATGAATGATAGTCGCTTCACTAGGTGTACCCACCCCTTCCTATCAATGGTACCTCTAAATGTACGCATTAACCTAAAAGGCTACTTGCATAGTAGATCCTTCCTTACCAAGTCCCTTAGGCCCTTGTAGCATAGCCCCTAAAGAGGATACGGATGACATCTAGCATACTTTCTTACCATGAATTAAGTGTCAAAAAAAAGAAATAAAATGAGGAAAAAGAAAAGAGAATAAGAAAGGTGAAAAGGACAAGAAAAGACAAAGAACAAGCACAAGAAAATGATGAGATAGAATTCTCATGTAATATTAGAGTGCCACAACCACTCCAACTAGGGGCTCTCAAGTTAGGTTTGTCTAGTGGCCTCGGTCGGGTGGCCTTGGTCAGTTGGCTCCATGCCTAAACCCATATCCCTCCACTTCATGCTTAGGGCACATCAACGGCAAGATACACCTAGGGAGTTTGCGCTTCCCTAGACCTTTCTTCCTAAGTCACACCCACAACACCTCCCCTGTACAAAAACTAACTCCTCAAGTGTGGGACAATACCACAGGCTTCCCTACAATTCAACCCAACTCTTAGTCTCACTAGCACCATGGACACCATGCACTACAAGGTGAGGTAGACACACCCCCAAGTAGTGCATTTCTCCTTTTTTTAGGTTCACTCAACAATTCTGATCAACCATCGATATCGAAGACCCCCATATCCAATCAAATATATCCTCAACATCTACAATATCTCATTCATTTTTGTGATGCTTCTTCTTCTTGTCCAATATCCATGAAGCCCCATCATCGACCACATGGCAACCCTTTAACCAACCAAGCGCTCATCAACAAGTGCCCGCAAAGTGCCATGGGATTGGCACTCCACTAGGAGGGGGTAATATTAATGCCAGTGCAAAGAAAAAAAAAGAAATTAAAAAGACACAAGGCGAAGCGGAAAAGGGTGCCCAATCGAAGAAATAGGAGGGAAAAAGGCTAAAATCATAAGGACAACCTTAAAATTTTAGGGCAATTAAGGCACATTTTAAATATAAAAGTGCACTCTAAATCCTTGTAAGAGATTACAAGGCTCCCTCCTATGCAATTGTAAATATAGATGGGCATGGGTGAAGACATGATGCAAATAGAAATGGAATAGGAAAAGAGGACCTAGGCTAAAATGGTTGAGCATATAAAAAAGGAATGGGTGCCAAATGGGATCAGTGTTAGGGTTTCTTTATAAAAGGTAAAAAGTAAATGAAGAAGCTCATTCTTGAGTGTGGCCAAAAAATTGGCTCTCCTCTTCTCTTCTTCTTCTTATTCTTTCTTGCTTGAACTTGTACTTGAGAGAGGAAGTGTGAGGGAGTGAGTGTGTGAGGGTGAGGGACCATGGTGGAGAAGCTCTCCATCTTCTCCTCTCTTCTTATTCTTCTCTTCTCTTGTCTTCTCCTCTCCTCTCTTCTTATTCTTCTCTTCTCTTGGCTTGTCTTGTATGTGGAAATGGAGCACAAAGCTTGGAGCTTGAGGATTGAGCTTGCTTGAGCTTGTACCTTGGATCATGGAACTATAGAAGTGCTTGATAGAGGAGGCAACTTAATCAAGCATGGAGATAAGCTCACTACACTTGTAGGTGTGAGAGCACGTATGGCTATGTGAGAGGCAGTCATTGCACTTGGCTCGAAATGTTTGAAACAATAAGCAGTCCATGGGTCTTGGTAATCAAGCAAGAAGCTCCCACACCCTTCATGTGAGAGAAAAACTTACCTAAGTCTTCTCCTTGCTTATACTCCAAGATTTAAATTCAATCTTGAGGAAAATTTTAGAGTTCTTTTCTCTAGCCCCATAAAGCATTTCAAGCTCATCCCATTTCTCCTTCGTAAGCTTTAAATTCAATCTTGAGGAAAATTTTAGAGTTCTTTTCTCTAGCCCCATAAAGCATTTCAACCTCATCCCATTTTTCCTTTGCATTGGAGAGCTAGTCAATGTGATGAATCAAAGATTCATCCAGATAAAGCATGATTATGGCTTGATCTCTTTCATCATCTTCAACCTCAATAGGGTTGGATGGGTCAAACTTCACTATTACCTACCATCAATGAAAGTCTTTTTCATCGAACTTAAAATTTTGAGGTCTAACATCAGCATATGCAATAAGCATGATAGAAAGGTCTTACCAATTGCACTAGGAAATGATAGTCTCTAATCCTTTACAGAACGGCCAAGAACTACTAAAGAAAATGAAAATATGCTTACATTAATAAGTAACAAGCTCAAATGTGATGTTCAACAAGATGAGATAAGAGATGATGAAATTGGGTCTATGTGTTTATAGAGCTAACAAATAGCCTTACTATTATAAATGTAGCATAGGAACCCTGAGTAAGCAAGGGTGCATAAGGGAAGGTGAGGTATGAATGAATTGGAGGCTTAGAAAACCCTAATCCTAGCTCACATTGAGGCTATATAAACAACTTGGAGGTCAATCTCAAGTAGCGTAGAGAGAGTGTACCAGTTGTACTTGGGAGAAACTCATTAAGCAAGATTTACTTCTTGCACGAGCTCTCTCTCCCTCCTGTGCAAAATTCTCTTGGCTCTCACTCTACTTTTCAACATGGTATCAGATCTATCTCTAATCGGACAAGCTCCATCCAACTCCATCTTGACCTAAGTGCACAAGAAGACCTCATTCTTCTCACTTTACCTTCTTTTCCACCATAGAAAATTCTAACATATCTCCATTGGAGGATCTACTATGAGAAAAGGAGGCCATATATGTTGGGGATAAAGGCGCCTCCGCCTAGCCACCCCTGTATTACTACACTGACAGTACCCACCATTGCACACTGTAGGTGGCGGGCGCCTGTCACAATCACTTATTATTTATTCTTTTAGTAACAGTTTGAATAAAGGAAGGACTGCTACACATTGTGGTTGTTGCAGTTCCCACTTTGAGTTTCACTCTCTTTCCTGCTCTTACTCTCCATCCGCCATAGCTCTCACCACCAAGCTTCTTCCTCTTGGGTTCCACTTCCCTTTCAATTGGTATCAGAGCAAAGGCATTGGAGCTTGCCTGGCATTCTCTTCAGCACGGATTTGAAGAGCTTCAATGGCAGCCATGGCACCTTCATTTGCAGGTATGTTTTGATCTCCCACCTCCTTCCCGAGCTTCCGAACCTTCATTGGTACCTTCCAGGGCTACATCGGACCCCCCTCGACATTGCCAAGTGCTCCAAAGCACTTTTCAGGACCCCGCAACCCCCAAGAATAGCTAGCACAAAATGCGATGTATTTTTAGGGGGTTGGGTTGATCTGTTCCTGACATTTCCCGCTTCTTCTCTGGCTTCCTGGCACTCTTGGCAACCTTCCTGATTATTGTTGGACTCCTCGGCATTAGTTATTGGCTCCCAATGATCGATTTAAGTGCTTCCTCCTTCAGCCATTTCCCTATACATAATCCCACGACTATCAAAATAGGGCAGCACTTGATATTTACTATTTGATGCTTCTTGGTATTGCCCGTTTGATGCCTATTGATGCCCGATGTGATGCCCGGATGTTATGGGATGCTATGTCTATGCTTTGGGACTGATTTGGAGCATATTTGGGCACTTTTTGAGATTCATTTAATAATAAATATGATGTTGTAATACAATGGGCTAAAGCTCATTTACTTGGTGTATGCATTGGTTCTTGGATACGTGGTGCTTACTAGAGGTTTGAATGATCATCCTGATGTATTTGGAGATTGTCAAATGCTTCTTTTTGGTTCCGGAATGCTTTTAAGATTGGAAAAGGCTCCACCTTGGTCATTGTTCGCTTGCATTTTGCTTCACTTGGCATGCTTTGGACCGGTTTATGCCTATTGTCATTACTTAACATTTAGACTTCTTGCCTTTATGCTTTGGTCAGATATGGATGCCACTTGGTTTGCCCATGCTTAGCATTTACTTGGACATTCGTCTTCTGATGTATTTGAGCATTTTGGACCTACTGGGCATTACCTTTGGTTGCCAGTTACATGCTCTTTGAATGCTTTCAGGATTATGCTTTATGGGTCTGAGATAGCTTGGGATTTATGCTCCGGATGTATCCTACTAGGATTTGGCATGTGTGATGATATGTACTCCGTGTATTTGAGAATTTCTTGCTCTATTTTCATCTGAATTTACTTCCAATGGGATCCTCTTGGTATGTTCAGATGTACACAGAGTCTAGCTTACACTTGAGCTTGAGCTTGTGGGATAGTTACATGCATTTTCTCTCTTGAGAGCTTTATGTCTGCAGTTAGTCTGTAGTAGTGGGCTGATTTGATATGCCTATTCAAGTAGGCACCTATCTCTATCACAATTTTGTCAGTTTTGTATGCATCTTGGATGGTTCTACATTGAGCTTCTTGCTCTATCAGTTGTGCTTGTGCTTGGTCTCTTATCTTACCCCGAGACCCATTACATGCATGACTTCTAGAGCTATCAGATGTCTCTTAATAGATTATTGGTTTGACAGTTCTTGGTACCTTCTTGCCCCTTGACACTCACTGTTGGATGTATCTTGCTACCTCGCAGTTGCAGTGACATTGATTGCTTCACTTTGGGACAATTTTACATACTGCTATCATTTATCCCAGCAAGTTGAAATCTGCAGATTTTGAGCACTTCTATGAGGGTAATGCTTACTATTTGATGTTATCTTTGTCATATTTGGTGGACAAGTGCTTCTCTTGGTGATATCCACTCTTTTGGCCAGTTTTAGCAGTGGTTTTAGTGCTTTTTTTGCTAATTACAGCAACCTACACTTTTACTTTTTTGCTTTGATTTGGGATAGTATGGCTGGTCATCTGAAAGACACATCTCTCTTTAACATTGCCAAGTTGGATGGTACTAACCATGGGTATTGGAAGTCCGAGATATGGTAGTTTTTGGTGCAAAAATTGTAGATTAAACCCTCGCATTTCAAGGGTGTTAAACCCGAGGATATGGATGATTATGTTTGGATGGAAGTTGATGAGCTATGCAAGTCTACCATTATCTTGTCAATCTCAAAATATGTCCATTATAATGCTGTTGAAGATAAAAATCAGAGTGCATGGGATTTATGGGAGAAGATTCAGGACCTTTATGCACAGCAGAGTCCTGCGTCACAAATGTATTGAGTGAAGCAATTAATGGACCTTTGCATGAAGAAGGGGACATCATTATCATCTTCAATCAGTTCCATGCTATCATGAAGAATTTGTTATCACGGGATATTGAGTTCAAAGACAACTTGCACCCATTGTTTCTGCTTGGTACCTTGCTTGAATCATGGGATGTCTTCCGTACTGCCATATGCATGAACAAGCTTGATGGGCTGAAAATCAAAGATATTGAGAGTGCTTTATTGACTGAGGAAATCAACAAGAGAAACAATGATGCTTCCCGCTCTTCACACCCTTTAATCATTAGAGGTGGTAGACATGGCAGGCATGATAATGATCATAAGGGTAGGGACTCTCAAAAGTCCAGGACCAAGTTACGTGGTCGCAGTAAGTCTCGTGGATAGAAGTCTGATCTTACCTGTCATTATTGTGGGAAAGCATGACATATTAGGCCGCAATGAAATAAAATACGTGATGATAAGCTCAAAGAAAAGCAAAAAGAGAAAGTGTAGGAAAAGTCTTCTGAGCGCAATATTATACCTGCAAAGTCCAGTGTGAAGATAGAAGAGGTTAATGTCATGCAGGCCGCTAATTTAGATGACGATTACATACTTTCACCTTCTTCATGCGATGCCTTACAAGCTTCTGGATGCATTCTATGTATGCGCGGTGTTGGCTTTTGCATTCAGATGCATCATTTTATGTGACACGCTGTAGATATTGGTTTCATACCTATCGTACAATCTCTAGTTCTGTGCGTCTTGGTGATGATAGGTCTCTTGATATTGTGGGCATTGGAGATGTTAGGCTGCAGTTTCGAGCCGGTAGTTCTTTTGTTTTTCATGATGTACGCCATGTACTTGCGTTGACTCACAGCCTTATGTTAGCTGGACAGCTTGATGATGCCGAGTATTTTGTGTCTTTTGGAGACTTTGTATGGAAGATTACTCATGCCAGGCTTGTGCTTGCAAGAGGTGCCAAGTCTCGCAGCCTCTATCCCTTACTTGTATCTGGAGCTACGTTGGATCATATTTTGTTTGTGGGTTCTATCCCCCATGTATCCCTTTGGCATGCTCCTTTGGGGCATATGTCCCTTAAAGAAATGAAAATGCTCCATGCTTTGCAGTACATTCCGCCTTTTGACTCTTCGCATTTTGATTCCTGTGATCATTGTTTGTATGGCAGGCAAACTAGAAATACACATAAAAAGTCTGGTAAGAAACGCATGGGTGAGCCCTTGGCTCTTGTGCACTCAGATATATGTGGACCCATGCCCTATCAATCACTCGGTGGGGCAAAGTACTTTGTTACTTTCTAGATGGTTACTCATGTAAGGTTTGGGCTTATCCTATAAAGAGAAAATCTGATGTCATAGACACATTTCAGTGTTGGCTTGCATTAGCATAGAACAAGTCTAGGAATAGGCTAAAATGCCTAAGGTCAGATAATGGGGGTGAGTATGTATTGTGATGAGCGAGGTATTAAGCGTCAGTTGACCGCCCCTTACAGCCCTCCCCAGAATGGTATGGCTGAACGCATGAATAGGACTATTCAGGAAAGGGTCTATAGCATGCTTAGCCAGGTTGGCTTACCGCAACACTTTTGGGCTGAGGCAGTTACTACTGCAGTGCATCTCCTTAACAGGTTGCCTAGCAGTGGCATTGACTTTCAGGTTGCAGAGGAGGTATGGGCAGGCAAGTCCCCCCTCTTATGATCATTTGCATATCTTTGGATGTGAGGCATTCTGCCATGTGCCCAAGGCAAATTTCAATAAGCTCTATCCTAAAAGTGTCAAATGCATTTTCATTGGCTATAGAGATGCAGGAGATATGGGTTACCGTCTATGGGATCCACAAGCGCGGAAAGTGATCCGTAGTTATAATGTCATCTTTCATGAGGACAAAATGCATATGTAGCCTAAGAATGTGGTTGAGGTACACAGAGTTATCTTCCAAGAGGATCCACCTACTCCTGTTCAACCCACTCCACGGCCACCTAGATAGTGTGCAGCATCACCTGATGCTCATGGCCCAGATGTTAGACATGCTGATATTAAATAGTATGTCAGTTAGGCAGTAGAGCCTCGATTAAGGTGTTCTACTAGAGATAGATGACCTCCTGACTATTTTGCACCCTCTATGGATTATGTACTAGTTACAGATGCAGGAGAGCCTCTCACTTATGATGAGGCTCTTGAGACTAGAAAAGGACTAAATTTTTGACTAATTTTTGTTGTTTTTGAGGTCTGAATGGTTGATTTTGATGGATATTGAGTGATGTTTGGTTGTTTTTGGAAAAGTTTGAGAGCGTTTTGGATGATATTGATTATGTTTTGGAAGCTCATGATGATTCTTAGTAGAAATAAGAGGCTTTGTGATGTTCTAATAGGTTCTTTTGAAGTTCTGATTGGTTTTAATACCTTCTGTTTAGCTTCTATTTTGTTTTGATTTTCTTCTGTATGAAGCATGGCTTAATGATTAATGAAGGTTGAGATCTTTTGAAAGCTGATTGAATATTTTTTATAGTTTGGAATGGTTTTGGTATGAGTAATGAGGATCTACTGTTCTCTCATGACCTTTTGTAGACCTTCTATAGAGCCTCTATCTCTCTGCTTCTGTTCTGTTCTATTGTAATATTCCTGCTGAAAATTATTACGTACACGTGTGAAGTCCCGGGCAAAAGACAATGCCAGCGTTGTGGTTGCAAAAGATTCGATCATTAAATAGTACACTCTCCATGGCCAATCAAGGCTAGGGACTAGGAAACCGCATAGGCTTGTGTGAACCTCCTCTTGGGAGGAGGTCAAGATGAAAAATGATTAACTTATGGCAAATTGTTTTTTGTAATTATCCCTTCTTCCTCAAGCCGAAGGCCATGCTGGAGGAGAGGGGTATGACATGGATGACCAAGCTCCTCGCTGGAGCTCGTGCAAGGGGGATAGGCCATGCATTAGGCCGCGTGGGGGGAGGGGAGGTCCCTCTCCCTAGCCTATAAAAACCTTATGGGGGGGAGTGAAGGAGGGAGCCACAATGCTGCAGTTGCTAGCGTGCGAGAAAGAAGAAAGTAGCATTGCCTCTGTATGCACCGTGAGGCTGAAGAAGATCGAGAAGGGCCGGGAGGTTGACGGGGACGTGAGAGAGAGAGGAGTAAGGAGGAGCTGAAATTCGCCAGTTGTCGCCGCCTGAAGATTAGCCGCCAACAATTACTATTCCTTCCCATCATGCCACATGGGGCTTTCCACAACCCCAGAAGCTTTAGAAGCTTCTTGGGAAGCTTCTAAAGCCCCCCCTTATGAAGCCCCCCTTCTTGTGGGATTCCACAAGCCTTCCTCTTGTGTTTTTATACCCCCCGGGATTTAAGCTCCTATTTCCGTGGGCTCCACCTAAGAACCTATCCTATTGCCTCTCAAATGGGTTTTTTAAAACCTCCCTTCCCTCCCCCGCAGTTTAAGCCCTCTCCAAGCTTGCTTTACACCCCTTCCCCGTTGAAATTTAAGCCCTTTTGCCCACCTTAGGCCAGGTTTTCAAAGCTCTCCCCTTAGAACTTCCACAAAACCATTTGAAAATCTTTCCGTGCATTTTTTTCCCTCTCACAAGTTATCTTAAAAGCCCTTTCTAGGGACTTTTATAAACCCTTTCTAAAGGGGTCTTTATAACTCTGGAATTTAAGCTACCTTTCCCCCTTTGCATACTACAAAGCTATTTTTCCTTCTTTCTGTGGATTCCCACAGTAGACGGTTAAGCCCCTTTTCATGAAGAACACTTATATTCCTGGAACTTCTACGAAAAGAATGGAAAATTCATAAGCTCCATTTCTAAAGCCCGGTTCCAAAAGACGGTGAAATTGGTCAAGAAAATCGAATCTCAAAAGGGATTTTTCGCGTGCGAAGGAGACGAGCCAAGATCATAGGTCTGCGAGACCAAGTCGAGAAGATCGAATACGCGATGGCTCCTAAGAAGACACAAGGTGCAAACACAGGAGGATCATCCCCTAACATCCATGTGGACATTTCTCTACAAGTCTAGGTTTTTCTTCCTAATTTTGATTAACGTCGTAATATTTCGATTGTGCACGGATCATTTATGGAATTAGGATGCACTTTTTCGATTGAAATACCTTGGCTAAATTAAAGGAAATAACTTCGATCAAAGAATCGGTCATTTGTATTAAACGAATGAAAAAGAAAAGCATAAGATCTCTATGCATTCCTAGCAAGTGGTTTTTATGCATTGCAAAGTAACAAACTTAGATTAACTAATGCCCATCTTTACAAGTTGAAATAAAGATAGTACACTTCGATTATGCATGGAAGCAATAAATCTCATGCTACATTATTGAGCATCTTTTCTTCGAAATGATTCTTTAAAGAAGGTTGCTAACAACCATAGGAAATTGCTTGTCATGGAAATGACTCTAGGGCTGCATGAAGAAGATTAAACTCTAGGCAATTGGCATGAATCTCGTTTCAACTGCGTAGTTGTTAGAAAAGGCTGCATGGTTCTAACATAAAACCCTAAAGTTTAGTAGCATAAATCTTGATTGCATGTTACAGAAGGATCAATAGGAATTATGCCATAACTTAACTTATGCTTTGATCTTAACCAGAAAAGTTAGGGATTGTAAATCTACTCATACCTAGGCAATAAATCATGTGGTTACGAAAATGGTATCGGAAATAACTTCAAGAATAGACAAGTAAATTGGTTTAAACCTAAAACATCTAAAACCGCTAAGGAATCACTTAGGAAGGGTTAAATCAATGCAACATATCCCAAAGAGCTAACTAGGGTTTAGCACGTTGAGGACATGACCTAATCGCTCTGATTGCCAAAGCTGAAACTCTTATACCTTAAAGACTTGCCCACATTCACGGAATGTAGGGATAATAGGACATACTTGCAAGAAATGATCTAGGGATTTTACCTTAAGGATCACTCTCTAAAAGGATGAAACTCGATTTGAATTTGAAACCCTAGGACCGACAGTGTCGGCCAAACAATGGGAAATGGATTGTTATGAAGACACCCAATCCCTGTTTCTTATCTAATCATGATCTCTTGATTAGAAGACGCCATTCAATGGGTAAAATAGTCCCATGGTTTTTGATGCGACACTTGTGCAACAAGTTGCAAAGTCGCATGATCTTGTGATTTGATCACAAGGGAATTGCCAATTCCTCAGAATGAGATTGGCAGATTCTTGCACAAGTTTATCTTGCTAGAGGATGAGTAGTCGTCTTGATATAGCACCTTTCTTGGGAAAAGTGACCAAGATAAGGGAATTAGATAATTACTTGAAAGCAAAAGACCAATCAGTAAATTGGAATAGCATATTTACTGCTAATAGAACTTAAGGTTTTGGTTAAGCTAGGTTAATAGGGTACGGCCCTAACCCAAGGATATAAGGGTTAACAAACAAACCCTTGGGAATCTTGCCAAGTTGCAATTCATCCCGGATTGAGTGCTAGATTAGATGCATTCAGAAAGAAGGATTCACTCCTTAGCAGTTGGCCAAATAACGACCACTAGAAATGATTGTGTGATGCCAGGAGGCATATTCCACGGTGGATTCCGTGAGGTTTTACGGTGGATTCCGTAAACTTAGATGACCGGGGCTCATACACAAAGAGGATTCTTTGTGCGAGAAGTTGATGGGGACGCCTGTCCTTTTCGGGCGTTTCATTAATTTAGTGTGTACATGGGTGATTCCATAGCGGGTGATTCCGCAAAATGCATATTAAATTAATAAACGTTTATGAGTTTAGAGTGCGCACTCGTAATAAACTAAGGTTAGGATTTATTTCTAACCAGTTGATTTATTTATGTAGCTGAAGACTGCTAGGTATTCACTTTTGTCGGTTTAATTGTGTTATTTTACTAACGATTGTGAATGCTTCAGTTGATGTGTAGAGATAGCAGCAGTGGCGGAGGAAAGCATTGGAGTCTAGCGGGTTTTCGACTCTTGGACTAGATTTTGATAGGTGCCACGCCTATATTTTGTTATGTCTATTGAGACATCGATTATTTATTATTATTTTGTATGCGCTTATGCGCTTGGATATGTTATTTCTATTTGGACATTGAGATTGGGCGTGCCAGACACTATGGGCACCGTCCATTAGCTTTATTTTCTTATTTTTGGTAGAAAGTAAACTCAAAAGCTAAAAGCTTGTCATATTTTTGTAATTGGGCTATTATTGAGCATGAAGATTGGAAATATACATTAAATACATGCTTTGTGAAGCGCTCACACAAGGCATGGGGGAGATTGAACCCAATTTGTCTCTTGCCTCTTGTCATGCTTGCTTTTACATGGGTTTTTGTGCTAAAAAGTAGAGTACTTTGTTCTTGGGGACCTTCCGGGATTCACCACGTGAGCTATCTGCGACCGATCTGCGCACCAGTGGTATCAGAGCGGAGCAGAGATCAAGAGCTTCCAATCGCTACCAATCTCGGGCGAAGGCGGAGCTCCAGGAACAAACGGTCTCTACAGTCAATCTCGTCGCGAACCGTCGATATAGGCAGACTTCTGGCGATCAAGAACCCCTGTTTCCACTGTCAGATCGCGAAGGACCAAGCTCTGCAGGCGGAGGATCACTCAAACACCTCCTTCATCAAGTCGTTGAAAACCAGTGAGAAAGCTCTTAATCTTCTTTACTCAAAGCTTAATTACAAAGCTTTAAAAGCTTAAAAGAAGCTTTAGCTTCTTCAAAATCATCTCGAAGCATCAGAAGATAGGTCCGAAATTTCCGCGTCAACAAAAAAACGGCCCCCCCCCTCACGAAAAAAACGGTGGCCTCTGCTAGTCCTCCTTAAGCTCTTAATCACTTAAGCTTAAGCTTAATCATTTAAGCTTAAGGCTTCTTGCAAGTTACGCAGGTCAGATAAATCAACAAACTCCGCGTCTCGCACTTCTGAAGTCAAGTTTCGTAAGTCGACTCTAATCAAGTTCTGCAAGTTCTGCAAGTCGGCCTAAGTCCAGCAAGTCAACAACTCTGCAAGTCTGCTAAGTCTGCAACTCTTCAAGTCAGACTAAATCAGAACTGACTAGTGCTTAAAACTCATAGAAGACTTGTTCGTATGCAAAAACTCTGAACTGGAAAGTTGTTCGCAGCAAGCTGTTCTACCTATCTACAAGTTCGTTGAAGTACTTTCAGCAAACGGAGACATAAATATTGCAGAATTTTTGAAAATTGAAGAAGAAAATACCCAAAAATACATAGCCTTGTAACCCCAAATTTGAGCTACGCTCATCCCGCTAACTGATTTTGAGTGAGAAAGGTTTGTTGAGTTTTACAGGATGACTACCCCACAAATGGATGATCCTATGGCTGAAGACGACCTACCCGAGCCTACCATGGAACAAAAGCTGGATCTTATCATGCTGCAATTGGAAGAAGAGCGAAGAGCTAGGCAAGCCTTGCAAGCGCAATTGACAAAGCTACAAGGAGCGTCCACTGATAAAGAAGAACCTCAAGCTGAAGATTTGATTCGCCGTACCATCGACGCCACTCTTGAAGCACAAACCATTCGCAAGGAATCCAAGATAAGTAAACGAAGTTTCAAGTTTCGCACTTTCAATGGCATAAGAGAAGGAAAGACTGTTTTATCATTCATTAGCCAGTTTGATGACTATTTCCATGAGGAAACTTATCCGGAGAAAGATAAAATCAAGTGTGTTACTAATCATCTGATAGACAGAGCATCACTCTGGTGGACTGTAGTCCGCAAGAGCATAGAATGTCCTGCTACATGGGAAGATTTCAAGAAGAAGTTCATGCAAAATTTCCTTCCACCGCAATTTCATGAGAAGGCTATCAAGCAATGGGATTTACTCCAACAGCGCGATCGTGAGCCTATTCCACAGTATACAGAGCGTTTTTGGAATGCACTCCTACAGCTACGCATGCTTGAAGATGTACCAAAGACGACACATAAGCGGAAGTATATGTCTGGACTTCTTGGACATTACTACGCTAAAGTGAACATGTTCAAGCCTGCTACCCTTGAAGACGCCATCTCCTTAGCTCACGACACTGAAGATAAGTTACGCGGAAGAGATCGACGACCACAGCCATTCCAAGCAAACGGTAATTATGGATCTAAACAATTCAATTCCAATTTCAGAAGGTTTAATCCAGGTCGTTTCACATCACCATCTTTCCGCAAGAATTGGCCTAAACCACCTGCATTACCATCCACTGTCAATTCAAATCCTAAGCCTATTCCACAAGCAAATCCAAATATACCCAGACTCCCAGCCATTGCAAATAATGTGACCAAAGCCAAGTCCATTGTATGCTACAAGTGTCACCAGCCAGGGCATCTCGCAGCAAATTGTCATTCAAAGAAGCCATCAGCACATATCAACTACCTTGGAGCTATGGACGAAGAAGAGCATGAGGATATGCCAGATTTCACTGAAGAAGAGGATGATATTACTACTACTTTCGACACTTTACCAGGTATACCTACTTCACATTCATTGTTGACTATGAAATGTATGGTGCATGGAAAAGAAAGAACTATATTGCATGATGACGGTAGTACCCATGACTTTATTTCAGCAAAATTGGTAAAGGAATTGAAACTGCATACTGTACCTACGCACTATCGCATAAAAGCTGCATTTTTAGGCACTAGGTACAATGGCACACAAGAAGTTCAAGATTTAGAAATTCAAATTGGTCCTTATATTGAAAGAAGAAATTTCTTAGTTGTCCCATTACAGTCTAGCGACATTATTCTAGGAATGCCATGGAGACACCAACATAATCCCAATATAGATTATTCCACACACACAATGAATATAAATTTTCAAGGAAAATCTATTACATTATTTGGTATGCATGCATCTCATATGTTTCCACTTCTTTCGCATACTCAAGCAAAACGTGCACTACGTAAGAATACTAAATCATATCTCATTTGGGTGAATGAATTGCACGCAAAAGAAACTCATATGCACCCTAGGCATAAGGAATTTCTCGCATATTTTAAGGACTGTTTTGCAGAAGACCTACCACTAGGTTTACCTCCATCACGTCCAGAAGACCATAAGATTGACCTAATACCTGGCACACAACCACCTTGCAAAGCCCCATATAGGCACAATCAAATAGAGCAAAAAGAAATCCAGAGTCAAGTTGAAGAATTAATAACTAGAGGCTTAATTCGACCTAGCAGTTCTCCATTCGGTGCACCTGTGCTCTTAGTCAAGAAAAAGAATAATACTTATCGTATGTGTATTGACTATCGAGCATTAAACAAGATCACTGTAAAGAATAGGTATCCTATACCTAGAGTTGACGACCTTATGGACAAACTGCAAGGATCTTCTATATTTAGTAAAATTGACCTTAAGTCTGGATATCATCAGGTGAGGTTAGATAGATCCGACATATTTAAGACTGCATTCAGGACACAGTTTGGCCATTACGAATTCTTAGTCATGCCATTCGGATTAACTAATGCACCTGCCACTTTCAGTAGAATGATGAACCGTATTTTTCTAAAATATCAGTATTGTGTGATTGTTTTCTTTGATGATATTTTAGTGTTCAGTCAAAGTGAAAAAGAGCATTATGAGCATTTATCATTAGTTTTTCAATTACTGAAAGAAAATCAATTGTTTGCAAATCTTGACAAGAGTGAATTCTTTAAGACAGAAATAGAATATCTAGGTCATATTGTATCAAAAGAAGGAATAAAAGTTGATCCTAAGAAAATTGATGCAATTTTGCATTGGCCTATTCCTAAAAATGTACATGAATTACGCTCATTCCTTGGTCTTGCTAGTTTCTATAGGAAGTTTGTACGTAACTTCTCATTACTTGCTTTACCATTGACCAAACTTCTTAAGAAAGGCATTGTTTATCAATGGACTGAAAATCAGCAGAAATCCTTTGACTTACTCAAACGTGCATTAACCAATGCCCCTGTTCTACAATTGCCTGACTTTAACAGACCATTCTTTTTAGTTGTGACCGATGCTAGCGGATCAAGAATAGGAGCCATGCTAATGCAAGACAACCATCCAATAGCATATTCTAGTTCTAAGCTGAAACCCTCTGAGCTTAAATATTCCACTTATGACAAGGAACTCTTAGCAGTTGTCCAAGCATTAAAACAATGGAAGCATTATTTAATGGGTTCAGAATTCATGATAAAGACCGACCAGCAAAGCATTAGACATCTACTTAGCCAACCCCAAATTTCTGACCGTCATATCAAATGGGCTTCATTCATTCAAAGTTTTCATCCTATCATTCAATACCAACCTAGAAAAGAAAATGTAGTTGCTGATGCATTGAGTAGAAGACCTGCAATTCATAATATTTCTATCATATCTTTTGATTCTTTGATTGCCATGAAAGACACATATCACCAGGATATTACTTTTCATTCTGATTGGCAAAAATTAGTTCAAAATAATTTCATTCCTGTTGATTCATTGTCATATAATGATGGATTCATATTCTTTGAAAAGAGACTGTGTGTTACTATTCCATTCCGATCTTTTGTTTTAAATGAAATTCATTGTCCCCCATATCAAGGTCATAGAGGTATCATTTCTACATTACGCATATTAACTGAAGATTTTTATTGGCCGCATATGGATGCAGATGTATCTAATTTCGTTTCTGAATGTTTGATTTGTCAAAGAATAAAGAGACATCATGGTAAACAGTATGGACTATTAATGCCTTTATCTATTCCATCTAAACCTTGGGAACATATTTCTATGGATTTCATTACTGGTTTACCAAATACTAAATCTAACCATGACATGATTTGGACAATTGTAGATAGATTTAGTAAGCAAGCATATTTCATTGCATGTAAGAAAACTTTAACAGCATCACAAGCAGCACAGTTATTTTTGAAAACTGTTTTTACTAACCATGGATTTCCGAAAGTGATTATTTCAGATAGAGATTCTAGATTTTGTAATAATTTTTGGATTACACTGTTTGCAAATCTAGGCACAAAGATTGATTTCTCATCTGCATTTCATCCAGAAACGAATGGACAAACAGAAGCCACAAATAGCACCATTTTAGATCTTTTACGTGCATACACTATCTCTAAACCTCAGACATGGGATACTCATTTACATTTATTACAGTTTGCATATAACAATACACCGCACACATCTACAAAGAAAGCACCTTTTGAAGTTATTTATGGATATAGATTATCTACACCTATTGCATCTTTGTCTAATAGAATACAAAGTGCCGATGATATTGCTGTTATGCATAACACTATTTTTTATGAGGTAAAGGATATGATTGCTAAAGCCCAACAATCATATACCAAACAAGCCAACAAAAAAAGACAAGCCATGAATTTCAAAGTTGATGATTATGTTTGGCTTAGAATAGAAAAGCGTAGACTGCAAAGTGTAGATAGACATCCAGTTGTCAAATTAGCTCCTAGATTCTACGGACCATTTAGAATCATTCATAAGATTAATGACAATGCATTCAAATTAGAACTGCCATCTCATTGGAAAATTCATAATACATTTCATATTAGTTTATTGAGACAATTTAGAGGCCAATTACCTATCCACCCTGTCTATGAAAACCCACCTTTACTAGAAGAAGAGACTGAAATACTTGAACCAGAAGCCATTATAGACACTGACTACATGACCACTAGAACTGGCCGAAGGTATTCTAGATATCTAGTGAAATTTAAGAACCATCCTGTAGAGGAAGCACAATGGATGCACGCTAGAGACCTAAATGCTTTCCCCACTTTGTTAGCTCCACATTGAGCTAATAGCAATTGAGGTCAATTGCTATCCCACCCCGGGGGTATGATGCCAGGAGGCATATTCCACGGTGGATTCCGTGAGGTTTTACAGTGGATTCCGTAAACTTAGATGACCGGGGCTCATACACAAAGAGGATTCTTTGTGCGAGAAGTTGATGGGGACGCCTGTCCTTTTCGGGCGTTTCATTAATTTAGTGTGTACATGGGTGATTCCATAGCGGGTGATTCCGCAAAATGCATATTAAATTAATAAACGTTTATGAGTTTAGAGTGCGCACTCGTAATAAACTAAGGTTAGGATTTATTTCTAACCAGTTGATTTATTTATGTAGCTGAAGACTGCTAGGTATTCACTTTTGTCGGTTTAATTGTGTTATTTTACTAACGATTGTGAATGCTTCAGTTGCTGTGTAGAGATAGCAGCAGTGGCGGAGGAAAGCATTGGAGTCTAGCGGGTTTTCGACTCTTGGACTAGATTTTGATAGGCGCCACGCCTATATTTTGTTATGTCTATTGAGACATCGATTATTTATTATTATTTTGTATGCGCTTATGCGCTTGGATATGTTATTTCTATTTGGACATTGAGATTGGGCGTGCCAGACACTATGGGTACCGTCCATTAGCTTTATTTTCTTATTTTTGGTAGAAAGCAAACTCAAAAGCTAAAAGCTTGTCATATTTTTGTAATTGGGCTATTATTGAGCATGAAGATTGGAAATATACATTAAATACATGCTTTGTGAAGCGCTCACACAAGGCATGGGGGAGATTGAACCCAATTTGTCTCTTGCCTCTTGTCGTGCTTGCTTTTACATGGGTTTTTGTGCTAAAAAGTAGAGTACTTTGTTCTTGGGGACCTTCCGGGATTCACCACATGAGCTATCTGCGACCGATCTGCGCACCATTGTGCTTGTAACAGTTGTATAGAGCATTGTTTGCTTTGTTTACTCAAGGAATTAAAGGATGAAAAGATATCTAATGCTTCAGGTTGAAGGCCTGAAGGGAGACGCAGCCTGAGTTACCCCCGATTGCCTGCCTGACCCTAACCAAGGGGGTTGTTAACCGCGCCAGGAAGGTGGACCGAACCAGCTGCGAGAGGTCTCTCCGTTGAGTGCTACTTGGAGCATGAGGATGCTTGGGTGCCAAGTGGGGCTCTCGCTGTAAATCCGTCACCTTCCAGGCCCTGCACAAGAGGCCAACGTGACTCGGGAGTGGATCTCGAGGCCCGCATACTAGTCTACGGGCAGAATCTTGAATTAGTAATCCCTGTGGATTGCTGGATAGCCTTCGGGCGGATTATGGATAAGCCTACGGGGCTGGACTTTATAAATGTATTTCAAAGATAAATATGATAACTTGGTGAAAAGGAACTTGTTTGACACTGCTTTTCTATGTCAAGTGATATGATTATGTAAAGGAATCGGTATCTAACAGACTAATTAAGGAAGGTGTTTGATACATATCCAACTAAATGTGATAGGTAATTAGACAACTAAAACAACTGAGAAAAGTGCGGTGGATGTGGCCGTGGGTCCATACTACGGATGGGTGGTCCCGGTTAGCCGGAAACTTTTCTCAATCATCAAGGATAGCAAGAAGATCATTCAAAGGACACGAACAGCAAGGGTGCTGACCTAGAGTCTAAGTTATAATAATCCCAATTTATGCTATTTTAGGGGAACGGAATGGAACTATGCCTTATGGCAGAGAGGTCAAGCCTTGCATCTCTCTCGTTTCCCATTCTCCTTGAACCAAGTGCAGTGTGAATCTGCTTCGGACCTGGCGTTTCTGCATAAAGTAGTTCGCTTGGTTTCGACGCTAGTTGCCGTTTAGGAAATGACCATTAGGGAAAACCCTGATTCAGGTCGGTCGTAAGTGGTAACGGCCAGAATACTTCCGCTACGTGGCAGACGCGGAAATTCCTAGATCGCAAACCCCATGGCATTCCATGGGAGTGCCGGGCAGAGCTTTCTAGAGCTCCTTTCCGATGGACTGCTAAGACGTACCCTGGGAACAGGTGGACACGTTATAGTTGGTATCAGAGCAAACCAACGAAGGATTTGTTTTTAAGAAATCTTAATAAGATGAAGTAAATCAAATGTTTTGCTTCCGAACATTTCCGTACTTTCGATGTTGTCTTGTAGAATTATGAAGCATGGAATAGGTTCTTAGTGTTTTGAGTCATGTTTACGACTTTGATGCATTCCCCGGATTATCAACAAAGGTTTGAGATGATGAACATCCTAGAGCGTATCTATAATCCATCACCTTTGTACATGGAACAAAGATGGACAGGTGCCTCAGGAATCTACTATATAACTGCCCACCGGTTTGCATACCTTCAAAGCTACCTAAAGAGGATCAAGTGGTTGGAAGACCTGAAGATCGTGAAGCTATTCATTTTTGTGGAGGCTCATGTAAACTCAACTTTACATATTCGAGGTCAAAGGGTTGAGTTGAACTCATATGTATATGAGGAAGTGACCCGTGTAATCCCCGCCGATAGGATCAAAGTGTTGGGGCGCTATGAGAAGAATGGATTCCAAAGAAAAGGATACCCTGATCTTCCAATGACTTACCGATTCCTGAAGATCCATGACCCGAAACCATACTGTTATCCAGTTTCCATAGATAAATGTAATACAACATTATTGTCCCCAAACTAAATGTAAACAGTTGCCCTATCATCCCAAGAAATGTTGTATTCCGAAAGGGCTACGCCCATATAAATGCAATAAGACTTCTTTTTATCAATGTCTGTTTTGTTCATAAGAATTGATAAGAAGTTAAGTGGTTAGATTGCTTGGTTGATAGCTAAAATGGAGATGAAATATAAATCGTAATGATTAATGAGTAATAACATTAAGAAACCTTTATCCAAGCACAACCCCAAGTATAGATTCCCAGTTCGCCTCCTACATCAAGTACTGCTGTAATCTAAGAGAAGAAGTTTCTTCTCAAGCAGATTAAGCCGCCTGAATTTGACGGGAAAGGCAGGCCCGTCCAAGCGAATGCTGAAATTTGGATTGAGTCTATGGAGGATTACTTTGAAGCAGCCGATACTGCACCCGCCAATTAGGCTATGCTCGCCAAGTTGAAACTCACCAGCAAATACAGACTTTGGTGGAAATAATGGTGCAGAGATCAAGGGATCACGGAAGGATCCGTTAATTGGGAGAAGCTGAAGAAAGCCATGCAAGGAAGATACTTACCACCTGTGTATCACACGTAGAAAATGAATGAGTTCTACGAGCTCAAACAGCTGGGACTCACTCTTGATGCATACTACTCTAGATTCGTCTCAATTCTTAAGTATGCGCCACAGATGGACATGACACAGCAGCTGTCAAAATTTTGTGCTGGTTTAAACCCACCAATGAATCCTCATCTTGAATCTATGCGCCCATCAGATCTTTAGGACGCACTCATTCGAGTTGCGCCTATAATTCAGGAGGTGCAGGCTAGACCAACAGGTAACAAAACTTGGTCTTACAATGACCCGAGCAGAGGAGCATATAGGCCTCAAATGAGACATCGCCAAGCACCTTTCCAAGGAACTGGCCATGGCCAGGGAGCCGCTACCCAAGGTAGAGGAAGAACCACTTGTGTTTCCCACAGGGAAATCTACGAAGAAGAAGATGTGACCATGGAAGCAGAATTTGAAAGGGCGACAGTCCATGCCGCTCTACACAAGAATGGCCCGAATTGCCAGTTCTCGGTGATTCAAACACCATCGGACTATCAAGGTAAAGGGTTCAAAACCTTGATTGATTGTGGCAGTACACATTCCTTTATCTCACTAGCTTGTGCAAGAAGATTAGGAATAGCCACAGTAGAAGCACCTACCTTACTTGTGGAATTAGCAAATATTCGTGAGGTTACTTGTACCACGCAAACTGCTAAGGTGGAATTCTTTCTGAGAGAAAAGATGACTTCGGTCAAATTCAGTGTCATGAACCTAGGTATCCATGAGTGTCTACTCAGAATGGATTGGCTTAAACCTAATGACACCCACATTCACTATGGAAAGGGCCAAGTTTCCTTCCGAAAATTTGAAGGGGATTTAGTCACAACTCAAGGTGAGGCTGGAGTGCCAAAAATTCAATTGGCCAAAGCATCTCAGATTATAAAGGGAGTCAGAAAAGGACTACATATCTACTTGATTATGCTCAACAAGTTAGATCAGAAGCAGGAGTCTAGTGAAGGACCTTCATGGCTAAAGGAATACGCGGACATATTTCCTGAAGAGTTGACAAAACTCCCGCGTCAAAGAGAAGTGCATCATGAGATCAAGCTAGTGCCAAGAGCTATGCCAATTGAGAAGAGACCTTATAGAATGTCCATCCCGGAAGTAATTGAGCTAAAGAAACAACTCAAGCAATTGCTAGATCAGGGCTACATCTGTCCTAGCAATTCACCATGGGGAGCTCCAGTACTATTCCAGAAAAAGAAAGATGGAATGCTTCGACTGTGTATTGATTACAGAGGGTTAAATCAATCAAGTGTCAAGAACAAGTACCCTATTCCTAGAATAGATGAGCTTCTTGATCGTCTTCAAGGTGCAAAGATCTTCTCCAAGATTGATCTTAGGTCTGGTTACTATTAGATAAGGATCAAGGTAGAAGATATCCCAAAGACGGCCTTCAACACAAGATATGGACACTTTGAGTTCCTAGTTATGTCATTCGGGCTTACGAATGCACCTGCCACCTTCAACAGGTTAATGCAGGATATCTTTAGGCCATATCTTGATGACTTCATGCTCGTCTTCTTTGATGACACTTTAGTCTATTCCAAACAGGAAGAAGATCATGAACCCCAACTTCGGATTGTCCTTGAGACAATGAGGTCACACAAGCTGTATGCTAAGAGGAAGAAGTGTGCATTCTTCAAGCGTTAGATTGAATATCTGGGATTCATCGTATCAGTGGAAGAAATCTCAGTGGATCCGGCCAAAGTCAGAGATGTGCTAGAATGGCCAATACCAACAAGTGTCAAAGAAATACACAGTTTTCTTGGATTGACAGGATGGTATAGGGTCTTCATAAAAAACTATGCCTTGATCGTAGCACCTTTGACGGACTTACTGAAGAAGCAAACATCCATTGCATGGTCAGCTGCCAAACAAACCAGCTTTGATAAATTGAAGCAAAGTTTGGTATCAGCACCTATCCTAAAACTTTCAGACCTCAGTATAATGAGTTCGAGGTAGTAACTGATGCTAGCACACGCCTTAGGATGTGTGCTCATGTAGGAAGGTCGCCCTATAGCATACTCATCTAAGAAACTAAAGAGCCATGAGAAGAATTATGCTACTCATGATCTAGAACTATTAGATGTCATCCATGATCTAAAGCTTTGGAGAAACTACCTGTTGGGTAACAAGTTTACACTAGTGACTGATCATAAAAGTCTCAAGTGGATCTTTACCCAGAACAAGCTCAACATGAGGCAACGTCGGTGGATTGAAGTGCTGGAAGAGTATGACTTTGAAATCAAATGCCGACCTAGAAAGAAGAATGTAGTTGCCGATGCACTCAGTCGCAAGGCATCCTTGATTCACTAATCTTGCAAAATCCATCAACAGCTAGATCTCTAGCTACAAAGGTGTCCATGCCAAACAACCCAATACGTGAGCTAGCTAGAGAGGAAGCATGCCATGATCCAGCCTATCAAAAGATGCTAAGGGAGATCTCTATCAAGGATCAGGACCAAAAGCTACAGGCTAAGTATCATGAATTCTCTGTCAATAGTGGACTTCTCTAGTATAGAAGGAGATTATGCATACCGGCAAGCTAGTCACTTAAGCAGAAGATATTGTGGGAGGCTCATGATTCCCCTTTCTCAAGACATCCTGGCTATGCCAAGACTCTCAATTGCAGTTATAGGAAGAGCTACTATTGGGAAAGGCTTAAAGGTGACATTCTCAAATATGTCACTGAGTGTTTGTCTTGTCAACGTATCAAAGCCGAACATGTCAAAATGCCAAGAAAGTTACAACCACTCAACATTTCCCAAATGAAATGGAAATTCATTAGTATGGACTTTGTTGTTGGCCTGCCCCAAGTTCAGGGAGGATACAACTCTACCATGGTTGTGGTTGACATGCTTACTAAGGTTGTACACCTTATTATGGTAAAGACAAACTATAAAGCCTCAGATATTGCAAGGTTGTTTATCAAGGAGATATTCAAGCTACGTGGGTTACCCAGAAGAATCATTAGTGATCGTGATTCTCTCTTCACATCACACTTTTGGAGAGCTATCTTTGAAGCCATTGGGACTCAACTCTGTTTTAGTACAGCTTATCATCCCCAAACCTATGGTCAAACAGAGTGAGCCAATCAAGTCATTGAGGATATGTTAAGGGCACACTGCTGTCGTGAGCCAAAAATGTGGATTCAATACTTGCCCTTGGTTGAGTTTCCTTACAATGCTTCTTACCAATAAAGCATTCATATGACCCCTTTTCAAGCATTGTATGGTCATGACTGTCAAAGTCCCCTAAACTTCTCAGATCCAACCTTGAGGATTGAAGCTTCAAGGCAGATGCTAGAAGGAATGGATGACCAAATAAAGTCAATAAGACATGACATCCAAGCCACCAAGGATAGACAGAAGGCATGCGCGGATTTGAAGCGTCAAGATAGAACCTTCGAGGAAGGAGACATGGTCTTCATTCGCGTACACCCAAAGAAGAGTTCTCTATCCTTAGGAGATTGCAAGAAGCTAAGTCCAAGGTATTGTGGACCATATAAGATCCTCAAGTGCTTAGGACTTAATGTGTATAGACTGCAACTCCCTGAGAACCTAAGGGTTCATAATGTATTCCATATCAGCCTATTGAAGAAGTATGTACCTAATCCTAACCATGTACTTGATGACCAACAAGTTGTAATGCCTAGTCAAGGAGTCCTTGAACTACGGCCTGATAGGATCTTAGATGTTAGGGAGAGACAATTGAGATCTAGAACCTTGAGATAATGCCTCGTCCAGTGGAAAGATTATCGCAAGGAGGATGCCACTTGGGTAGATGAAAGCACTCTCAACCATCAATATCCCCAGTTTATGTCGAGATGAGGAAATCTCGATTCCTCCAAGGGGGGGAGAATGTAATATTCTTGCCGAAAATTATTACATACATGTGTGAAGTCCTCGGCAAAAGAAAATGTTAGCATTGTGGTTGCAAACAATTCGATCATTAAACAGTACACTCTCCATGGCCAATCAAGGCTAGGGACTAGGAAACCGCATAGGCTCATGTGAACCTCCTCTTGGGAGGAGGTCAAGATGAAAAATGATTAACTTATGGCAAAAAAAAATTTGTAATTATCCCTTCTTCCTCCAACCCAAGGCCGTGCTGGAGGAGAGGGGTATGACAAGGATGACCAAGCGCCTCGCTGGAGCTCGTGCAAGGGGGGATAGGCCATGCATTAGGCCGCGTGGGGGGAGGGGAGGTCCCTCTCCCTAGCCTATAAAAACCTTGTGGGGGGGAGTGAAGAAGGAGGAAGCCACAACGCTGCAGTTTTGTTGCCATGTGAGAAAGAAGAAAGTAGCATTGCCTCTGTATGCACCGTGAGGCTGAAGAAGATCAAGAAGGGCCGGGAGGTGGACATGAGAGAGAGAGGAGTAAGGAGGAGTTGAAATTCGCCAGCTGCCACCGCCTGAAGATTGGCCGCCAACAATTCCTATTCCTTCCCATCACGCCACGTGGGGCTTTAAACGACCCCACAGCTTTAGAAGCTTCTTGGGAAGCTTCTAAAGCCCCCCTTAGGAAGCCCCCCTTCTTGTGGGCTTCCACAAGCCTTCCTCTTGTGGTTTTATACACCCCCCGGGATTTAAGCTCCCATTTTCATGGGCTCCACCTAAGCACCTATCCTATTTCCTCTCAAATGGGTTTTTTAAAACTCCCTTCCCTTCCCCCAAAGTTTAAGACCTCTCCAAGCTTGCTTTATACCCCTTCCCCATTAGAATTTAAGCCCTTTTGCCCACCTTAGGCTGGGTGTTCAAAGCTCTCCCCTTAGAACTTCCACAAAAATGTTTGAAAACCTTTCCGTGCATTTTTCCCCCCTCACAAGTTATCTTAAAAGCCCTTCCTAAAGACTTTTATAAACCCTTTCTAAAGGGGTCTTTATAACTCCAGAATTTAAGCTACCTTTTCCCCTTTGCATACTACAAAGCTATTTTTTCTTCTTTCCGTGGATTACCACACTAGACAGTTAAGCCCCTTTTCGTGAAGAACACTTGTATTCCCGGAACTTCTATGACAAAAAGGAAAAATTCATAAGTTCCATTTCTAAAGCCCGGTTCCAAAAGACGGTGAAACTGGTCAAGAAATCCGAATCTCAAAAGGGAGTTTTTGCATGCGAAGGAGACGAGCCAAGATCATAGGTCTGCGACCAAGTTGAGAAGATCGAATACGCGATGGCTCCTAAGAAGGCACAAGGCGCAAACGTAGGAGGATCATCTCCTAACATCGATGTGGACATTTCACCACAAGTCTAGGTTTTTCTTCCTAATTTTGATTAATGTCGTAATATTTCGATTGTGCATGGATCATTTATGGAATTAGAATGCACTTTTTTTATTGAAATACCTTGGCTAAATTAAAGGAAATAGCTTCGATCAAAGAATCGGTCATTTGTATTAAACGAATGAAAAAGAAGAGCATAAGATCTCTATGCATTGCAAAGTAACGAACTTAGATTAACTAATGCCCATCTTTACAAGTCGAAATAATGATAGTACACTTTGATTATGCATGGAAGGAATAAATCGCATGTCGCCTTATTGAACATCCTTTCTTCGAAATGATTCTTTAAAGAAGGTTGCTAACAACCATAGAAAATTGCTAGGCATAGAAATAACTCTAGGGCTACATGAAGAAGATTAAACTCTAGGCAATTGGCATGAATCTCGTTTCAACTGTGTAGTTGTTAGAAAAGGCTACATGGTTCTAACATAAAATCCTAAAGTTTAGTAGCATAAATCTTGATTGCATGTTACAGAAGGATCAATAGGAATTATGGCATAACTTAACTTACGCTTTGATCTTAACCAGAAAAGTTAGGGATTGTAAATCTACTCATACCTAGGCAATAAATGATATGGTTACGAAAATGGTATCGTAAATATCTTCAAGAATAGACAAGTAAATTGGTTTAAACCTAAAACACCTAAAACCGCTAAGGAATCACTTAGGAAGGGTTAAATCAATGCAAGATATCCCAAAGAGCTAACTAGGGTTTAGCACGTTGAGGACGTGACCTAATCGCTCTGATTGCCAAAGCTAAAACTCTTATATCCTAAAGACTTGCCCACATTCACGGAATGTAGGGACAATAGTACATACTTGCGAGAAATGATCTAGGGATTTTACCCTAAGGATCGCTCGCTAAAAGGATGAAACTCGATTTGAATTTGAAACCCTAGGACCGACAGTGTCGATCTAGTACAATGAGAAACGGATTGTTATGAAGACACCAAATCCATGTTTCTTATCTAATCATGATCTCGTGATTAGAAGACGCCATTCAATGGGTAAAATAGTCCCATGATTTTTGATGCGACGCTTGTGCAACAAGTTGCAGAGTCGCATGATCTTGTGATTTGATCACAAGGGAATTGCCAATTCCTCGGAATGAGATTGGTAGATTCTTGCGCAAGTTTATCTTGCTAGAGGATGAGTAGTCGTCTTGATATAGCACCTTTCTTGGGAAAAGTGACCAAGATAAGGGAATTAGATAATTGTTTGAAAGAAAAAGACCAATCAGTAAATTGGAATAGCATATTTACTACTAATAGAACTTAAGGTTTTGGTTAATTTGGGTTAATAGGGTACGGCCCTAACCCAAGGATATAAGGGTTAACAAACAAACCCTTGGGAATCTTGCCAAGTTGCAATTCATCTCAGATCGAGTGCTAGATGCATTTAGAAAGAAGGATTCGCTCCTTAGCAGTTGGCCAAATAACGACCACTGGAAATGATTATGCTTGTAACAGTTGTATAGAGCAATGTTTGCTTTGTTTGCTCAAGGAATTAAAGGATGAAAAGATATCTAATGCTTCAGGTTGAAGTCCTGAAGGAAGAGGCACCTCAGTTACCCCCGACTACCTGCCTGACCCTAACCAAGGGGGTTGTTAATTGCGCCAGGAAGGTGGACCGAACCTGCCGCGAGAGGACTCTCCGTTGAGCGCTACTTGGAGCAGGAGGACGCTTGGGTGCCAGGGGGCTCTCGCCGTAAATCCGTTACCTTCCGGGCCCTGCACAAGAGGCCAACGTGACTCGGGATTGGATCTCAAGGCCCGCATACTAGTCTACGGGCAGAATCTTGGATTAGTAATCCTTGTGGATTGCTAGATAGCCTTCGGGTGGATTATGGATAAGCCTACGGGGCTGGACTTTATAAATGTATTTCAAAGATAAATATGATAACTTGGTGAAAAGGAACTTGTTTGACACTACTTTTCTATGTCAAGTGCTATGATTATGTGAAGGAACCGGTATCTAACGGACTAATTAAGGAAGCTGTTTGATACATATCCAACTAAATGTGATAGGTAATTAGACAACTAAAACAACTGAAGAAAGTGCGGTAGATGTGGCCATGGGTCCGTCGTACAGATGGGTGGTCCCGGTTAGCCAGGAACTTTTCTCAATCATGAGGGATAGCAAGAAGATCGTTCAAAGGACACGAACAGCAAGGGCGTTGACCTAGAGTCTAAGTTATAATAATCCTGATTTACGTTGTTTTAGGGGAACAGAATGGGACTATGCCTTATGGCAGAGAGGTCGAGCCTTGCATCCCTCTCGTTTCCCATTCTTCTTGAACCAAGTGCAGCATGAATCCGCTTCGAACCTGGTGTTTTTGCATAAAGTAGTTCGCTGGGTTCAACGCTAGTTGCCATTTAGGAAATGACCATTAGGAAAAACCTTGATTCAGGTCGGTCCTAAGTGGGAACGGCCAGAATACTTCCGCTACGTGGCAAACGCGGAAAGTCCTAGATCGCAAACCCTGTGACATTTCATGGGAGTGCCAACGGAGCTTTCTAGAGCTCCTTTCCGATGGACTGCTAAGATGTGTCCTGAACGGAACAGTTGGACACGTTACATCTGTTTTCTAGATCTTCTGTAAGTGTTGTGTAGAATGTATGTGTGACTTTGAAAAAGTTTTATAAATTTTGGAAAGGATGAATCTAAGTTTAAAAAAGATAAAACAAATGGAAAAAGTAGCTGTTGAAGACTTAAGAGAAGACAAAAGTGACAGTGATAGTAGTGAGCTATGAAGAGACATTGTAGTGGCTCTGGTGCCCTTTCATATCTCCCATATCTTTTGGGAGGTGCATCCACGACCTAATAAGGATTATTAAGTGTCATTCTTGAGTATTCTAGTGAGAAGATGATGTACTATTGATAGAGAGAGAGAGAGAGAGAGAGAGTCAGAGATAGCCAATTCTATCAAAACAATGTATTTACTATGAGAGATTGAGAGAGAAAACTATGAAGACATTGAAGATGAATACTATGTGATTGATTTCCATTTAAAAGTGGTGTATTCTTTTATGTTCCTTGTTTTATTGATGTATTCTATGAAGATGTTGAAGATTATGGTTGATTCTATCAAATCCGTGGGAGATATCTACTATGATGTTGCATGAAGATTTGTTGTTTTCCTTGTTTTGGTCATCAAAAGAATGAAATAAAAGCTTGTTGATGTTATAAGATAGATTTTCTTCCAATAGAATCCCATTTTCCTTGGTCTCTCTCTTGGAGCTCCATGTTTTTTATGTGCAGCCGAGGAAACTTGCCATCAACAAGCATCAGAAGAGACTGAAAATGAAGGAAATGGCTTTACCAAGAAGAGGAGAATTTAATGGATCCTTGCAAAGTTCCTTCTTCCACTGAAGAGTTGGAGATTCTTATTTCCAAAGCCACTTTGTACAAGAAGTTTATCCCACAATGGTGAAAACATATTACCATCATGATGCAAGCTATATGTGGTGGACTATTTTCTCTTCCTATTGAAGCAGCAAAAACTTGCATCTTAGTGGCAAATTGTTTGGGAATAAATTGAAGAGCAGAAACAGAGAGAATAACCATCCATTGAAAATTTGGCATTCATTGAGAAGTTTCCAGACATCATCAAGTGGGAGATCGTGAAGAAGCTTCAGGAGTCGTGGTTAGTGGAGATTCAAAAAAACAAGAAGGAAAAGAGTTGAAATTTGTTTGTGGATGCTCAACAGCAAGATACATGGGATGCTTGGTGCACTGACAATCTTTTGTTTGTCCAATTAGCAACCTACTGAAAGTTAGTAGACAGAGTGTTCTTTACAACATACACTATTGAAACCATCAAAATATGGCATTATTATAATGATGGCACAACAATGATCCTAAGAAGAATGAGTTTTGATACTTTCAGAATGGAATATCTCCCCCTTTGTAGTGGTTTGAAAGCCAAATTTAGAGATGTTGAAAAGAAGAAAGTAGAAGCGATGTTGGCCAAAGAGTTCTCTAGAGACTGAAGCCCCTCTCTGATTCTATTCTATTGAGTACAGACCAACTAGTTGGGGAGCCAACACCCTAATGAATGACGCAATCAAGAGGCAAGTGTTAGAACGAGTCCAGAGGTACATGAGAAGAGAGAATGCAAGAATTAAGGCTGAGAACGAGCTTGCAGCAGAAGCCTCCTTTGACACCCTAAAAGCACTCTTTACAGAAGTCCCCATGGCGACTCAAGGTCCCCTTCCCACTCACATTCATCCTGGAAATATTGATGACAGGCCATTAAATGTAGTCCCATTGCCAATTTTTAAGGGAGAGTACAATGAAAACTCTGATCTTGATGTAGCAAAGTTTATGGTAGCATGTGTGGCTAATAATGCCAGAACCTCTGAGCATTGGTTAGCAATATTCCCTGCCACTTTCAAAGGCGCGGCGTTTCAATGGTATGAGAGATAGGCAACAGGAACTTTTGGCACATGGGACGACCCGAAGTTGGCCTTCCTCACTAAATTCAGGCGTGAAGGTTTTGAAGAGCAGATGCCAGAGGAGTTCATGAACTTAAGTCAGTCCTCTGGAGAAAGAGTAAAAGCTTATGTCTCGCGAATAGAATCCATCCTGAAGAGATGGACTAACCATCATTTGGACAAAGGTATCCAGAAAGGAGTGTCCCTTAGAGGCCTACAACCAGAAGTTTGCAAGTTCGTGGAATTGAGAAGACCAGTCAATCTGCAAATTGCAGTGGAAGGTGCAAGATTGTATGACGAAGTTGAAGCAAGGTTGTCAATGAATCCAGGAAGAGGAGTCTTACCTCCTCCCATGCTAGGAATGGTACACCCACCAAATGCAATCCCAGGGACAATTCCCTACCCCTATCCCCAGATGCAAACAATGCTGCAATACAGTGCACCTAATCCATAGTGGTCGCCGCAGACGACAGTGCCTCAAATGATCATTCAACCACAACAACAGTGGCCTCAAACAATTCCTCCAATGGTGACTCAACAATAGTGGAACCCTACCAATTGGAATCAACAACCCCAAGTTTCAACAGGAGCTCTGAATCAGAACCAAAACAGAGGATGCTCTGGATCAACCCAACCAGTGTATGTAGTAATTACAGTAGCTTCACAAAACCCTACTACAAGTACTTCACAAGGTGAAAATCTGAAGGACTACTTATCCAACTCAGTCTCGCAAGTATCAAGAAAGAGCTTATGGATGTGATTATAGAGCAACTACGGATGCTGAAGGTGAATACTGCCAATATATCCACTCTGACAGGAGCTGGAAGAGATGTGATGCGTTCTAATACATGGTATGAAAAAGTGCCATCAAGTGGGACATTTAGCCACTGAATGTACCCAAAAACCAAATGGAAGAACCATACATAGGATATTTGCTCTCTGAAAGAGATGCACAAACAAAGATAGAAATATAAAAATGCAAGATTCAACTTACTAGAATCTAAAATGACAACGCAGGACATTGGACCCACACATGAACAACCCATAGGGAAGAGAGAGAGGGAGGAGAGAGAAAGATTAGAATCTGATCTCTTCATCCGGGCAGCCATTCCTCGTGCGAAGACCGGTGATAGCATCAGCCAAGAGGGAGAAATTGAGGGGTAATGTCTGTCAGATGGGTTGCTTGCAACCTCCATGCTTCATGTGGAGAGATCATGGTGCAAAAATCAACGCCCTCCTGTTCACGCTTCCTCCATGAATTCACGTTTTTTTTTCGTGCCATGTTGCATAAAATTTTAGGGGGGGGTCAAGGCTCCCAAAGGGCACCCCCCTTTTGGTCCTCAAAGTTGTCCATCTTTTCAAATCTTGCCCATTTTGTGGCCACTTTCTCGTCCGGACTCCATTTCGAGCTCTGAAAAATCCTGCGCGTCCGGCTTGACATCCCGCACTGACTAGCAACTCCTGACATCCCGTACGGTAGTCGAAAAATTTATCAAAAATCTACAAGTGTCGCTCAGACACCTTTTAAAAGCCGTCTTTCACTTGGTGCTTAAAATCGTCCTAGCTGCAGCCGCCGCCTTTTCGATGTTAAATATTTTTCTCCTAAATTTCAGAACTTTTGGCAAATTTTAGGCACATCTTGGGCTCAAAACTCCGCTCTCATTGACGATCACAGGATAGGGTGACTCAGCCCGTCGAATCCCACAACAGATCTACACAAAACAACCAAAGGAAGCATCAAGCTGATACAAAATAGATACATATTAAAAGACAACACAATGCTCACCCTACCCCCTGACAAAACCAAGGCATGAAACCCATAAGGAGTAGGCCTAGCATAATCTAATAGAAGGTCCGAAGCTAGTCACTAACCGACTACTCCAACACGGCCAAACTAAAAAGAACTATCAAAGAGGTCGCCCTAAGTGGTGGTCTGAACTACCTACCTAACTAAGAACAACACACCCAAGAGCTCTACTAGGCGAGGACTCCTATAGCCTGATCAAGAAGTATTTTCTTTTTACACATTTCTTCTTTTAGGTTTTTATATTTCCATACGCGGGCATGTAAAAAGGAGGGAGCTGAGCGTAGTGACCCAAGGAGAACACGGCATCGGCCTCAGGTCCTATCTCGGTACGCAAGAACCTGCCAAGCCCTTACAAGGCGACACTTAATCATTTTCTGATGCTCACTTTTATTTTCGCTCCAACCTTCCTTACTTTCTTCTTTTCCAGTGAGATGCCACTCCTAGGAAGACAAGGCATCGGCCCCGGGTCTGACTCGTCCCTAGGAACCTACCAGGCCTTCGCAAGGCGATGAGCAACTTCTTATAAATTTTCATTTCATTTTTTTTCTATTTTTATAGGGGTTAGAACCCCTTTTTACACACCTTTGTATATATTTATTTTCTTTGAGATATTCAAGGTTTTTTACTCTCTATCATCATCATTTTCCTTCGGCAGGCTTCTCTAACTGCCTCACAACTAAGCAAGAACTCCTAGAATGGCTGCCTGGTAGGCTAGCAGAATAGGGTCACTAGAATTGCCTTCTAAAATAGGTCTTTCGATGCCTGACAATGTCTTTACAGGAGGCAATGACTACTCAGACCTCCCTCAAAATAACCCAAGCTAAACTTGGGACTTCATGCCTTGGACGCCGGTCCCCAACAAGAAAAGCAAATCCCCTACAAGTACATAGACACGTATAGCATAAAAACACGGTACTCGTAAAGGAGAGATATCACCTGGATAGGGCCATGAGAAGCTTCTGCGCAACATAGGCTCCTTCCAAGCTCTTCTTTGAACCTATCTAGCACAGGACTAAAACAAGAAACCATTAATTGCACCTGTACTAAACAGACGACTGGTCCTCTTGGCCTAATGAAATAAAGCATTTCACTACAAAACTGATCGGCCCTCTTGGCCTAATGAAATAAAACAGAATAACACATACACATCCCTCCCCGACAGAGTATAGATATATAATAATATGCTCCTTTCCAAGGAGGAAAAATAGGGCTCACAGCCCTAAGCTAAATGCATAAGATTATGACCCATCCCTCCTACATATATAGCAAGAGGCGTACGCATAACACGTTGTCTAATCAGCCTATGGGTCCAGGATAACAACGGTAGATTGGTCTCGACTACTCTTTGCATCACCCATATCAACCATCGCCTGCCATATATTGCATGCTCAGCTAACATTTCCCACAAGCGACCGGGTCCTGTCTCATTATTGATAGCAATATCCAAACTAGGACCACAGTTGAAAAAAAGGTCTTCTTCATAAGCAAGGTTTGCTAGTGAATCTACAAACTGATTCCAGTAACGTGGAATCAGCTGAAGAGACACTCTCTCAAACTCCTCAAGTAGGGTCATTGCAGTTCGATGATAAATACAAAGGATGGGATTCCGCACTATGCATATCCTATCTAGCTGATTCAGGATCAACTGGGAATCCCCTTTTACTAACAACCGCGGAATACCACCTTGCTTGGCAATATGCACTCCCATAATCAAGGCTTTATACTCCGCCATATTGTTAGTGAATCCTGCCCCGAGATAAGCAGCTAACTTCATCGTAACTCTACGTCGAGGATCTCGGATTACTACTCTAGCACTCCCTTTTTTATTAGGGCCCCTGGATGCTCCGTCAAAATATAATGTATACGTCCACAATGGGTTTACACAACCTGCCATCACGAACTCCTCTATTCGTAATTATGACAGTCAAAATTTAACACGTTTAGAGGGTGAACTGACGGCTCCATCCCACCTTCTTCATTAAACTCAACAGGGATACTTGTCAACATTCGTAAGCATTGATGTGAGAAGACTTTGATTTCCTGCATAAAGGTTCCGTCTTCTTGCTCAATCACTTTATATCCTTTGCTCCACCAAATAAGTTTCCCCTGATGGTATCTCTGCTCCAAATATGGGTGCTCCAAATAAGGAATTAACCGCCCCATCAACCAACTTTAAGCTCTTTTGTAGGTCTCAAATCAGCCCCAACATGGACTTGCAATGCATTGCTCCGTGTTAGCATACTTAGAAATAATAAGGTTTAATCTTTTTAAGATTAACCTTATTTTTAAATTCTACTCCCTGCAGATCAGCTAGTAGAGCCGTAGACCTGTTTTTCCCTATCCTAACAATCTTGTAGAGGCTATCCCATCTAGGTTCCAGCTTCCCTAGAAACAACTCCCTACACGCATCATAGTGCAGAACTAATTAGCCTTTTTTAAAGGTATACTTCTTTGCTTTAAGGTCGTGCAACTGCTTCATCCGACGTTTGCCTACCTCCTGGTGTAATAAGCTCTACAATTTCGGTTCATCCAGGTAGGCTATGGTCGTAAAACGTTCAAAGAGTGAATCCTCATCTCCCAAAGAGTGGTTAATTGCAAACCCTATAGTTGGCAACTTGATTTCGAGGGGTAACACATACTCTTCCTCATAAACTAATTTAAATGGAGTATGGCCAGTAGCTCGCTTGAACATTATATTGTACGCCCATACTGCCACATACAACTTCCTATCCCAATCTCGTTTCTTCTCAAAGACTATTTTAGACAAGATACCCACAAGCTGCTTATCAGTACTTTCGACTTGCATGTTGGCTTGCGAATTATAGGGGGGTCATTTTGTTATGCTTGATTTGCCAAGCTTCAGTCAAGCTTTTGATCACTTTATTCAAAAATGGGTAACACGGTCCGATACTAGTTCCTTTGGGACCAAAACGGCAAATAATCTACTCTAAAAGAAAACTTGTAGTCTCTTTTGCATTGTCCTGCCTCGTCACCCGCGCTTCTGACCATTTTGTAAAATAATCAGTTGCTACTATAATGTATCTCTTCTGAGTAGTAGACGACGGGGTGATAGGACCCACAAAGTCAATGCCCCACTTCTCAAATGGAAGAATAGCCAAATAGGTGTAAGTGGGCGTTTCCTATTCTCTCTAATGTCATGTCTTTGACAGGTATCACATCTCTTAACGTAATCAAAGGAATCTTGGAAGATGGACGGCCACCAATATCCCGTTCTTAAAGCTTTCTGTGCTGTCAACCGTCTAGCGAAGTGCCCTCCACATGCAGAGTCATGGAACTCTTCCAGGATGAAAGGAACCTCGTCAACAGGCATCACATATCGGCGATAGATATCATCAACACCCTGTCGATGTAATATTCCTGCAATCAAGGAAAACCTCAAAGCCTGTTGTCTGATTTTCCTCTTTTCTGATTTTGATAAACCAGCTCCAGTCTCTCCTCTTGATAAATAATACGTGATAGCAGCATACCAAGATGGGATAGAAGCTGTATCAATTTTAGACATTTCTTCAATATCACTTCTTTCAGCCAAAGTCTCTTTCGGCTCCTTAAAATCCACAAGGCATTCCACAATACCCTACAACCTTGGTGGCTTACTCTTAATCTCATAATCAAACTCCTGCAAAGTTATTAACCACTTTGCCAAACGATTAGGTGGCTGTAGCTTGTTCATAAGCAATCTAAGCCCTTCTGCCTTCCTATAGAAAACTACCTTCTCATAGAGGATGTAGTGCTTGAATTTTTTAGTTGCAAAGACCATGGCAAGGCACAACTTCTCCATGTAGGTGTAGTTAATTTCTAATATTCCCAATTTTCGACTAGCAAAAGCTATCGAATGATACCACTTTCCCTCCCAGTTTTGGGCTAAACAGCAACAGCTGTTACTATGCATGGTGGCTGCTGAAAATATGTAAAATACATCGCCTCTTTTAGGTGCTTTTAAAACTGGTGCTTTTACTAGCTCCTATTTCACATCCTCGAAAGCTACCTTACAAGGGTCGCTCCATACAAATAGACGGCTAAAGGATAAGTTCATTAATGGCAACGTCCTTTCTGCCAAGGCATTTATAAACCTCCGATAGTACCCTACCGATGACAGAAAGCTATGTATCTCTTTCGGAGTGCGTGGTGGACTCATAGTGACTATAACCTTGATCTTTTCAGGGTCAGTTGCTATCCCTACAACTGACCACATGGCCTAGCAATAGCCCATAAGGCACTCCAAAGACACACTTCCGTGGGTTAAGAGCGATATAAAATTATCTGCAGCGCTCAAATCACTTTCTTAAAATAATCAACATCATTTCCCTTACAGTGGCTGCCCTCAAGTCATCAATAAATACTTTCAACTCATCTGGGGAGATGTCACCAAAGGTCTTGTCTGCTGTTTGTTGCCATGATCCAGGTGCATTGCACAAACCAAAGGCCATCACATGGTACACAAAAGTGCCAAAGACAGTAATAAAGGTTGTTTTCAACTTGTACTCCTCTGCAATTGCCATCTGGTTGTAACCTGCAAAGCAATCCATAAACGAATATATTTCTCTACCCACTAATTGATCCAAAATTTGGTCAATAAATGGCAACGGGTAGTAATCCTTAACCGTCTGCTTATTCAGCTCTCTAAAATCTACACATAGTCGGATCTGGTTGTTTTTCTTCTTCCTGATGACAACGGGTGAACACCATTCCATGTGCTATACAGGGAAGATTAAACCAGCTTTCCGTAACTTCTGTAACTCCTCAAACAGCCCGTCCCTCAATTCAAAAGGCATACGCCTTACCTTCTAATACACAGGACGACTGCCTTCTTTTACAGCAATAGTATGAATAGCCAGGCTGGGAGGAATGCCTCTCAGCTCGTCATCATAACTCCAAGCAAAAATGTCACGAAATTCTTGAATCAAGGACACATGGTCCTCCCTTTCTGCTGAACTGAGTATGGAACCTATTTTAATTGGCCGTGAATCATTCGGCGTGCCAAGGCCCAACTTAATCACATCCGCGTCTCTTATCCTATCTTGCGGCTCTATCGGCTCATTTAGAGTTATCTTATAAATATCCTCTATAGTGGATCCCTCTCTAGATTCATCACTGGATGATGTCTCACTACCAGATGGATCGTCTACGGTTTCTAATTCAGTAGAGGATAAAGGAGCTCTCTCACTCTGAGGAGACTCAGCGTAAGCATCGACTATTACTCGATTAGCACCGCTACCTAGAGCCACTCGACCGGCGGGTATATCGACTTGACAGTCTGTTCGTAAGATCCAAGGCCTACCTAGCAAGACTCAATAGCTAGGATGTCATGCAAATCTTATCAGCCTAAAGTCCAAGAAGCATTCTACACTTACAACTGTAACATGAACTTTAGTAACGCAACCTTCTGGTTGCCTTAGACTATCATTAGCCATTCTAAGAGGGTGGAGTTATCTTTCTGAATGCCTAGACCCAACCTCTCCATCAACTCTGAACTCATGATATTGATAGAGGACCCAGTGTTTACGATAGCATGCTCCACTAATATTCCATCCACATGCTGGAACCCTAGGGCAATACTTTTCAGCATGATCAAACCAATCTTCCCTTGCTCGTGCTATGCCCAAAGGTTCTACAATATACCCAATACGCAGGATCTTCTTGAATTCCTTGCGAACTCCTGGAGATAATTTAATCAATTGTAAGAGGTTTACATCTGGTTTGACTTCGCAAAGGGAACTTGTTAAATCAAAATCATGATAGGTAGCCAAAGCTCTCTTTTCTTGCCACACCATCCTTTCTTTTGATCTCAGGACCGGCTTTGGTACTTCTTTTTTAGCTCTTGCCTTCTTTCTTGGCACTTCCTCATCCTTCTTAAGATCGACTTTTTTGTCACCAGGCCTTAGAGGTCCACCTTCCACGCCAAAATTCAGGACTTGTGTCCCCTTATCCCCTTGCTTAGGGTCTCCCTCGACCAGTTTTGCATTATCCTTATCAACCTCTTTAGCCTTTTGGCCTCTTGTCATGGCTCGAAAGGTTACAGGTTTCAGCGCCATTGACGTGTACAGCCTCGATAAGGCTAACTCCATTGCATTGTGGCAACTCCTCTATAGTGGTCTTTCCCCTTTGCAGTATTTGTCTTGGTCCATCATTTTGCTGGAGGTTACTACCTTGCACTCTATGATTAACTGGACCTGGCTGTTTACTCCCTTGTTGGAGGGAACTAATCTTGCTTCAACAGGTAGCGGCTAAGTGGCCCGACTTCCCATAAATATCACATTTAACATTTGAACAGTTTCTAGGGAAATGTTGTCTGCCACACCACTTACAGCTGAATCTTGAGGGTCCACCCTCTTCAAGGCGTCGACTCCCTATCAGATTATGGTGCTTCTTCAAGAAATTGATGTCAACAACTATTTTCTGATATTGTTCGAAAATCATGTCGGTGTAGTGTTTCATCATATCCTTAACTTCTCCAAGGACATTAGATGCACTCGACTCATAGCCTTGATCGTCTATCCGACGTTCCATTGGCCTAACAATTTGATTGGGCATTGGTTGTTGACTCACAGGAACAACATTAGGGTTTGAAACTTGGCCTCCAACATTTGGTGGAGCCAACTGACTAGCCATAGGCATAGAGTCACACTGGGAGGAGCTGGCAGCAAAGGTACATTTTGAACCATGCTTCCTCTCCCATTAGGGTTATTCATAGGCATCCCTTGACTTCCATTCATCAATGGTAAATTTCCTCCAAGTACTAAACCCGCATTAAGATTTATTCGAGAGGAGTAGGCCGTTTGTAATCGTGACTCTACTCCTTCTGCCCGCGCAATGGCGGTGTCTATATCAGCCAAAGCCACACTGCTCAATTATACCTGAATATTGAAATCCAATCCATGCAAGAAGTATTGCAATTGGGCAGCCGGCGGAATGGGAATGTAAGTTTGTAACTTACGAAACACTTCCTTAAGCTTCTTGGCATAGGCTTTCACATTCTCATGGGGGTCTTGCGTGTTACATTCAAAACATGCAACCAGTATTGGCCACCTCTTTCAAGGGCATATTCTCCTCAGAAGGCTACATAAAATTGGTCGATTGTAGTTATAGTTCCACTACAACAGAAACGAGGCATAGACGCGCACGTTAGATGCGCAAAGTTGTCCGCGTCTATCAGAGCGTCTATAAATGCGTGTAAACGTGCGTGTAAATAGACGTGAATTTTGTGTCTATATATCCGCGCAAATAGACGCAAATATAGACGCGCTATCAGATGCACAATTATTTAACCACCTAAAATTAGCAATTCACATAATTGAAAAACCAAAGTTAATAATTATTTAACCACCTGAAAGTGATTCTTGAGCATGCACATGTGCGCATGATAAAAACCATAGAATTAAGAATACACATTGAATCATTGAATTAAAAAAATAGAGTTAATAATTAATTTTTCATTGCTCTCTAATGAATGGCAGTTCCTCTAGTTGACAAGCCTGATATAAGTAATTAGCGGCAAGCGACAGAAACCTTACAAATAGTAGCAAGCATTGCAATATGTATCTCGTAATTTCTCTATGTAATTGAAGATGATAAAAGATACTTCCTTTTTATTATGGAAAATTCAATGCTTGCTTTAAAATTGACTATTGATTCTTGAATATGCACGTGTGCGCATGATAAAAAGCATAGAATTAGGAATACACATATAATGAATCAATAAGCAAATTAAGTATGTTACAGTGAATGATCCATCTCATCTTCAATGAGATCAGCCCTTGCTAAACTATCTACTTCTAGGTCTATATTATCAAGAGGTAACGAAACAAATACGTCTATCCCACTATTAGATGTTTTGCTATATTGCTCAATAACTTCATCAATATCATCGACAATCACATTATTGTCTTCTTCTGCATTTCCTTGAACATCATCGTCGCAAGGTTCATCTTGTACTATATCATGCACATCATCCATTATGGTGTCATCATGCACATCATCATTATTTGTTGGATTGTCATTTGCTATCTCCATGTCGGTAATATTACCATATATTGGTTTTGAATGATTAGATATAGGGATGACATACCACCATCGGTTATTGTTTACCATTGGATGATACACAACCTGTATTTGAAAAACAAAAGCAAAAAACTTAAGTACTTATTATATTGTGTATATGTATCACATGTATACATATAAAAAAATTAGCCTTTGCATATATACCTGCTCGCATTGTTGAGGTAGTACTAATGTGTCATTCTTGTTTTGGTGAAATTTTGTAGAGTCAATGATTACAAAACCACTTGGATGATGTCTGATTGTGAAATGCTCACCATTTGTTACCACTTCTTTAAACCACTTCACATCGAGTACATATATAAAGAATCGTCTGAAGTCAAGCTTCAGAATATCTTGGATCAAGCCACAATAACCTTCCATGGTACCATTGGTAGCCTTGAAGTAAGCAAGGACACCACAATCTTGGGTATTTCTCTTTTCATCTATACGTTGAGTTCGAAGATGTTTACCCTCACACCAAAGTGCATTGAATAATGTGCACTAGTAGTAAAATATAAAAGATCAAACATGTCAATTATTTATATAAAATAAAACTTATAGAAATAAATTAATTGATAGTATGTCTCACCTTTGATAAGCAACCTCGTGGGTATTCCCACTCTTCTTGAGATATATTAATTTCCTCCTCTTTTTCCATTCTCTCCATTTCCTCATGTAACCAATCTATGTCAATATGACGTGGGAGTGCATTTAGATGATCTGGAAATGAGACATTACGTCCATATCTAGTGCAAAATTCTTGTCTTTTGCTTTTTCTTCTTGCCCTTGCTTCATTACATAGTGTCACCCATTTGCTCATGACATCACTATTGAGCACACAAAAACTATTTAACTTACGAAGTTCTTCCTTTGTTAGCACTTTACTCATTCCTTTTCCTTGAGGTACTATAGAGGTCATCCTCAAGTCTTCATCATCTTTCCATAGTCGTGGTTGAGAGGGATCCACTTCAGTAAGATATTCAGAGATATAAACAAGGGATGATTGCACTAACCAACCCTCAGCCATGCTTCCCTCAGGCCGTGCTTTTTGCCTCACAAAATCTTTCAAGGTTTTCATGAAGCGCTCAGGAGAAAACATCCACCTTACATGAACTGCCCCACAAAGTGCAATCTCATCAATCAAATGTACAAGTAAATGTAATTGAGTAGTCAAAATGGATCGAGGAAAAATTTTCTCCACCAAACAAACCACGTCAATAGATAATACTCGAGCATCTTGCAATGTGTTTGGATCAATTTCCTTCGAGCTCACGTATCTGTCAAGATGTATTTGAGAATTGTTTATTTTTGTGTAGAAATTCAAAGATATATAATGAAAAAATACAATGTATACACACCTCACAAGCTCTCCCATATTGTAAATGATATCACGTACATCTTTGGAGGCACAATGGGATATGCTAGTAGGAAGTACGAACTGAATGTAAACAATATTTATAGATGCAAATTGTCAGTAGAGGAAAAAGTCATCATACCCCAAAGTTTACACATAGTTACGCCACTAATTACTATATTCATGGTTAGAGATACCCTTACTTGAATCATTTTGTGCCAATCGTGGGACTTCAAACTAGATAGTTGCTCCACACCTCTTTTCTTTTTCTTTATGAAGGCTCCCTTGAGACATCTCATACATCCTGTGGGTGTTCGAAAGCTATATATTTGTTCCTTCACTATTTTTTCCTCGTTCTTTGATAATATCCAAGGTGCATGGGCTAGCTCAATCTTTCCTCTGGGTCCAATTCGTGGCCAGGCTCGTCTCATGCGACCAATGTTATGTAAATCCTCCCTTACATTAAATGAATCGTGAGTCCCTATCAAGTGATCCCATAATGTAGATACAACATTTTTGAATATGTGCATGGGGTCCAACAGGTGATTGATCTTGAGTTTAGTCCAGTACGGAAGACGAAAGAATATAGAGAACCTAACAAACAAACAATATATTATGTAAACATTTCATCATGCTAAATACTTTAAAGTCAATCGAGAGAAATGCACTTCTTACCGACTCATGCCATGTGGAGGGTGGCTATCGGCATTAATCCATCTCTCCTTCCAATCTCGAATGGTTAGAGATTGTGGAGTCATTCCATTAGTAGGGAGAACATATTTGGGATGGTCAATAGGAAGAAATCGATGATGATTGTCGTAGATAACCTTCTTTAAGCCTGCCAGCCTAGAGGAAACTAGAGAGGGGCTGCAAATAGGACATGCATGATATCCTGACGTGGTTAAACCTGAAAAAACAAGTGAATTAATAAAATGCAATTGATTCAAGTCTTGAATTTCAAATATAGAGTTATATACATGTACCTGAACACTCTCCGTATCCTGGAAAGTCGTGCATGGTCCACAACAACATGGCCTTCAATGTGAAATCTCTAGAGGATGCAGATGCACTTGTATCTTGCACCTCAATACCTTCCCATAACATTTCTAACTCTTCAATCAAAGGCTCTAAGTAAATGTCCATGTTTTTTACCTTGTGCTTTCCAGGAATTAGAAGGGACAACATCACATGTCCCTTTTTAATTGCCATGGATGGAGGAATATTATAGTTCACCAATACCACTGGCCATACATTGTATGATGTGCTTTTGATGCCAAATGGATTGATTCCATCCATACCTAAACCAAATCTCAAATTTCTTGGCTCTTCTTTAAAAACGGGCCACAAATTATCTATATGTTGCCATGCGGGTGTGTCTACAGGGATCCTCCATTTTCCATCACTTGAACGATGACTAGCATGCCATGACATGAGCTTTCCGACAGACTTACACTTGAATATAAGTTTTATACGTGGACAATCGGAAAATGTCGCAAAACCTTACGAGACACATCCATTGACTTCATCTCCACTTCGTATCTTGATTCGCCACAAACAGGACACTCTCGTGCGAACTCATGAACCCCACGAAATAAGACACAATCATTCACACATGCATGGATCTTGACATAATCGAGGCCTCCCAGAGATGTCAAGTAATGTCTTGCTTGCTCTCTCTTAGCTGGCAATTTGTTTCCTTTTGGAAGCATTTGTGATAATAACCTACATATATTTTAAAAGTGAGTTAAAAAACCACCAACATATATTTCTGTCTGATTTCAAAATAAAGAGGTTAACAATTAATATTATGATTCATATATAAGCCAAACTGAATTGATACCTACTTCAATAACGCATCCAAACTGACATTACTCCATCCATAAATTGTTTGCAAGTTAAGTATCTCGAGGGACGCATGAAGAACGGAGTACGTACAACCTTTATACAACGGAGTAGATGATGCTACATATAGCTGATCATCTGGCTTCGTAGAGTGACCTTTTCCCTGAACCGGTTGTGAAAATAGATGGTGTACCATGTTGTCCAAAATCTCATCCTTTACGACTTGATGGGGCATTTCATGAGGGCTACTATCATGGTCGTCAGTCTCTACTCTTCTTGAAGACTCTGCCTCCTCGCGTCGACGTTTTGCAGCCTCTCGATACCCGGGAGGGAGCATCTGAGGATGTGGCACCGCATCCTGCTCAACCACAAAAGGAAGTTTCATGTACGTTGATATATAATTCCCGTAACATAGACTAGTAATCTTAGTGGTAAAAAAAAAAATGAATACCGATGATTTTTCTTGGTCCCATTCTCCATACAAGCTGAGGTGTGACATTGCAATTCGACGTGCTCGAAAAATACACCCTCGACAAGGATCACACATGCATCTAATTTTTCGTCGTAGCCATGCATCTCGATTATGAAGACGCAATGTTTTATCCTCACTTGAGGATGTGCTCATTGACTCACCAGCTTGCACCGCACTAGGTGATGACGACGTCGACATGATTAAACCTAATTCATGACAACAACAAAATATTTGTCATTCATATGTTTACATAAGATCTTAATTTTAAATACACAAAAATCAATTTCCTTCGAGCTCACGTATCTGTCAAGATGTATTTGAGAATTGTTTATTTTTATGTAGAAATTCAAAGATATATAAATCCCAAATGCGCGTCTACATCCGCGTCTACCTACGCGTCTACATTCGCGTCTATACTCACGTCTATCTGAACAACAGACGCACATATACACGTGAAAATAGATACACACGTCAAAATTCAAACCATATTTAAATCATTTCTTTTCAAACTGCGCCTTTCCTTTCTTGTGTTTTTTGTGGTTCTGAAGCTTGAGTTTAGCTGACATGCAGTCTCTTCATGCCTAACCTAGTCTCTTCATGCCTCACCTCCTCATGACTCACCTCTTCTTTCATTTCAAACACACAAGAAGGGAAAAAGGAAAGCCAAGGAGAGGAAGAAAAAGAGAACAAGAAAGAGGAGAACAAGAAGAAGCAGCAAGCAAGCAAACAAGCATCACGGGAGGGTAACTTACCAAGGAGAGGAAGAAGGAGAAGGAGAAGCGCCACCACCCGCCACACCAAACACCCAAGGTGAGTCTCTCTCTCTCTCTCTCTCTCTCTCTCTCTCTCTCTCTCTCTCTCTCTCTCTCTCTCTCTCTCTCTCTCTTTGTTTCTCTCTTCCTCTCTCTGCTCTGTCTGTGTATTGCTCATTTGTGATTCCATTATAATGTATTGCATTATGTAAATCGTCAATGGCTGTCGTCGGTCTAAAATCGGCCGACCCAGCGTGTCTGCTAGCGCGTCTACATCTCAGTGTAGATGCGGACATAGACGCGCAAAAATTGTCTCCTCTCAGTGCGTCTGAGAGAACGTCTTACAGCGCATGTACTGGCGCGTGTGCTTTGCAATGCACACGCGCTGATACACGCGCTGCACAGAAGTTTGACCTACAATGTACACACGATTTTAGATGCACATTGACCTGGGATACGCGTCTGTGCTGCAGGTTAGATGCGTAAATAGACGCACATTGACCTGCGATGCGCGTCTGGCAGTGTGTCTATGCTCCAGGTTAGATGCGCAAATCGACGCACATTGACCTGGGATGCGCGTCTGACAGCGCGTCTGTGCTGCACGTCACATTGACTTGGGATGCGCATCTGATAGCGCGTCTGTGCTGCACGTCACATTGACTTGGGATGCGCGTCTGACAGCGCGTATGTGCTGCACATTAGATGCGCAAATAGACGCGCTGGACAGAAGATGAACAGCAATGTTATGTCAAAGGCTTAAAAACTGCAATGTTATGTCAAAGGCTTAAAAACTGCAATGTTATGTCAAAGGCTTAAAAACTGCAATGTTATACTTTTATACACATTAAAAACTGCAAGGTCCTATTGTGTGACATCACCTAGAGCAGAATCTTGTTGCGTGGTATTGATTAACTCCTAAATAGAAGTCTAGTTAGATCTAAAAGTGACAAATTAGGAAATGGTATACTTTTATACACATTTATACAAACATTACATTCTTTACATAAAGTGAGATTGAAACTTGTGTGTTCTACATGTGGATCTCGTGAATTAGAGCCCTCACCTAGGCATATCGGCCTCAATGTGCCCTCTAGTCTATGGATAGTCACCTCCACCCCTCATCCATGAGTTGCTTGTACTGCACAATATCCTCCTATGTTTTTTGTATGTAAATAATTTTTTCTTTTTCGTGTGTTTTTTTGCAGATGTCATATCTTGGTTCATCTAGCAATGACCCAGATGTGGATCGTATGAATGATACATTGGCCTCCTTTGGCAGGGGATCAATGCATTTTTTGGAGGTTTTCCTAGTAGGGAAGACTTCATGGGAGAGATGACTAGACACCTTGGCCGCTCTCCCACAGTGGACGAGGTGTTCAGTGTCATGTCTGGGACGCTTCTAGCATCTTTGCCTGGCACTACTTCCCAGACTCCACATGCAGGTACTCCACATACAGGTACTCCATATGCAGGTACTCCATATGCAGGTACTCCACATACAAGTACTCCATATGCAGGTACTCCACATACAGGTACTCCATATGCAGGTACTCCATATGTAGGTACTCCATATGCAGGTACTCCATTTGCAGGTACTCCACGTGCTCCACATGCATCGGCTGAAGCACAAGCATCTGCAGAAGCACGTGCATCTGCAGAAGCTCGTGCGTCCAGTGAGGCAAAGGGCAGTCGACAGAGAGGAAGGAGGGAGAGTCGAGGGGGAGGACGAGGGTTGTGTGGGGGTTGCCTAGGAGGTGGCGAGTGATCATCCTCGCCAGTAGATCGTGTACAGGAGGTTGTACGCCATTACTATAGAGTTACAGATGCTGGTGGCATCTTTCATGATGATGAGGGAAGGGATGTAATGGCGTACATGAGGAGTGTCATGCATGCGACGTATAAAGATTGTTTCATTGCTTTCAAAAATCAGAAAAGCGGCTTGTGGCAGGAGCTGTTGAGGGCAGTCCATAGGAGGTACCCAAATCCTGAGGGTCAGCGATTCTCGGATGATTGGGGATGTACAAAAGTGAGGGATATGCTTCACAACAAAAGATCCCACCTCATGACACGGGCCAAGGACTCACTGTGGAGGCTGGAGGAGGGGCGTGGAGCCTACAGCCAACCACCTATGTGCCACTGCGTAGAGTGGAAGAAAGCCAAGAAGAAAGCAGCTGAGAAAGTGAAGAGTCGCCAGCACGCAGAGGCGCGACGGATCCAAATGGAAACCATGGGATCGTCGCATTATGGATCGGGCGGCAGAGTGTCGTGGGAGGCAGAGTTTGTAAGTATATTTTGATTTCTAGTTTTTTTTAATGTATATTTCTTTAAATTCTTTATATAGTTTAGTCTAATATATTGTGACGTCTAATTGTTTGTATATCTCTAAATGTTTTGCAAACTACGATCGTTGGTAGGACACCTACCCCTAGAGAGGTAGGTTACCATCGAGGCCATAACCGTGCAGCGACATGGCTTCACTTTTATGAGGAGGGTCTCATCATCACTGAGGACCAATACAACCGGGCCATGAGGATTCGACAGCCAGAGGAGGTATGTTTTTCTTACTTTTCTATTAAAAGTATAACTAATTATAACTTTTTCTCCACCTTGTCTATGTAAGCAACCCTAATCTTTTGTGTGTGTAGGCGAATCCGGATGTGGAGCACAGCGAGGAGGGGGATAGTGACGCTAGTAGCCATGGTGGTACTAGCAAGGATGTTTCCTCTTCAGATTTGTAGAGGAGCACTATACCTCCTCATGAGGCCTTCTTTTCTTGTATATGTATGATATCTCTTTGAGCCTACTGCTTGCGGCCACGCTTTAGGTCGTAAGCACTCAAAACTTCCCTTGTAAATGCTTTGATATATAATGAATATATGGACTTTCACTTTCAATTCTCGTGCCTGTAAGATACATTGTCTTTTTCCCAAATACACAATCTGATGTATGGGAGGGGGAAAAAAAAAACCAGAGAGCATGACCACATACTCTCTGGTTTTTTTTTTCCAGTTCTGTTTTGCGCGTCTATCAGCACGTCTAAATTGCAGGTAATTCGTGTTTATTCGCGCGTCTATAATGCAGACTACATGCGCTCATACACGCGCTGCATAATTCAAATTAAAAAAGAAAAATTAAATATCTTTTTTTAAAAAATACATTTTTTGTTTTCCATTCGCGTCTATCAGTGCTTGTAAAAGCGCGTCTAAAAGCGTGTCTATATGCGAGTGTATATGTGTGTCTATTGCGCGTCTATTTGTGCGTGTAAATTCGTCGATACATGCGATTATAGACGCGGAATGATAGACGCGCAAATAGACGGGCGGATAGACGCGCCCGTAAGTTTTTCTCTGTGTTCAAAAATCGCATCTAAACGTGCGTGTATGAGGCCTTTTTGTTGTAGTGTTCCAGTCTCTATGCTATGATACCATACCACAGCCCTTCCTTTTAATGTTATGTTAAAGAACATCATAAGATGTCCCTCATCTTGAATGCGGTAATTAAACATTAATCTTTGGAATTCACAAATGTGAAACTCCGCATCTTCTTCGGCTAACCCATTAAAAATGGGCAAAGGCACTCCTAAAGCTGGTAGATCCGGTGTCCCTGCAGGAATTGCAATGGGTTGTGCCATGACGACAATTGGATTGACAATGGGAGTTTTAACTGATGGAATCACACCCCCACTTGAAGTGGGTTGACTTGGTGGAAGAGAGGAAGAACTTATGCTTCCTCCTACACCTAAAGGACTATATGCAGTAGTTGGGTGACTAAGACCACTGCCTCTTATGCGTATCGGGCTACTCCTTTGAGGAGAATAGCGACTTACAATCTCCAACTACCATCTAGCCCTCTCAGCACGTTCTGCTTTTTGTATTTCAGCTTGACGATCCTTATCAGAGGACATAAACCAACTTTTTGGTCCCTAAAAAACCTAGATTCGAGAACCACCACTCCTTGGCAGCTCTCGACAGACGCACCATTGATGGGACTTGAAATGGGCCGGCACTGGCTATGGCACTAGCTGGACCTCATGCTCATAACAGACAAACACACCCTCATGGCCTCGCAGACCAGGAGCATCTATCTATTGCTAAAGGACAAATTGTCCTAAAGCCTAATCTATGTGTTTATAGTTTTGTAGTTTTGTAGCCCAACATTTCCCTTTCTATAACCTCCACAGCGAGAGAACCCATACGCATTGGCCATAAATACCACGATAATCACATACATGGGAGGCAACCTCTCGGTAGAAACACCGCAGCCCCACTGCAGCTCTCCTACATTGCAGAGATTAGCCCCTTGATGCGCTGCTCAACATATAACACAAATGAACAAACTCCACTCTTTCATTTCAAACGTCTCTAGGAGATACCATGTTTCCTCACCAAATAATTCCCCAAGAAATGAACGTCTATCCTACGACTTAGGATGCCTTTCACCACTCAAACGTGGGTCATTGTCATTGAAAACAAGTGCTATGCATCTAGGTTTTTATTCCGATACCATGGTTTCATGCACATGCAAAGTGAATCATTCTAAAGTGCTCAAACATCATTTTCAAATGAGCAATGCGCTTGTGCACAACCATGCTTTCCAAATGCATTTACTAACCCGTTGCGACGATGAAAGGATAGCACCGAGATAACACTCGTGCTACTATCCTCATAATTAACATACCACGAACTCTATGACATGATGCATCAAAAAATCACCAACAATCAGCACACAAATCACACCATTCAAACATCCCAACCCCCTATGTTTAGGTATTGCTTTCGTTGCATAGGTGTAGAGATTTATTTGGTCATTTTTTAATATATAGAAAGTAATGAATCACAATTATGACAAATCGATAGGGAAAACTGGGGCCAAACCTCGTGCTTTGCCACTACCATACATCCACAAACAATCATTATATTTTTTCTTATTTTTTCACGACGTATTTCTATTTTTTTCCTCATTTTTTCTATTTTCTTGATCTATTTAGCAATAAAATATGCTATTTTTTTATCTTTCTTGTTCCAATCACTTCAGCATACTAATATTCAATTTATCTTCCATATTCTTCCCATGGGAACACCTTTTACCCACCCAAAACGGAAAAACTACCATTTTGCCACTAAAAGACCACTTTTCGGGTTTATGGGAATTAAATAAAGCATGTAAATCATTGCAAAATCAATATTTTTTTATAAACAGCAATTACTCATAATGCAAACAGCACTAAAATAAATTTTCATCCAACAAAAACATAATTATCATCATAAACTATCAAAAATCCTTCATTTTCTTCATTAAAATGGTCATACCGTGTTTTTACGTAACCCAAGACGCCTTCAATGACTTCATAACCAGCAGACGGAGCCTCCATTGCTCTCAATCCAATGGTGTACTTCAATCTTCATCATTTCCTTCAATCTTCATCACCATTTCCTTCATTCTCCTTTCCCTATTCCTTCATCAAGATGGCACACATGAACAGCCCATAGGGAAGAGAGAGAGGGAGGAGAGAGAAAGACTAGAATCTGATCTCTTCATCCGGGCAGCCATTTCTCACGCGAAGACCGGCAATAGCATCAACCAAGAGGGAGAAATTGAGGGGTAATGTCTGTCAGATGGGTTGCTTGCAACCTCCATGCTTCATGTGGAGAGATCATGATGCAAAAATCGGCGCCCTCCTAAATTCCAGATTTTTTGGCAAATTTTAGGCACATCCCGGGCTCAAAAATCTGCTCTCAACAGGGCATGTGAAGCCTAAATGCTTCAAGTGGATTAGATAGCAGAAAAGATTGCGCCGCACTAGACATGAGAGCAGAGTCAGTGATATAGTAGGTGAGACCACTGTTGATAATGGTATGGTACATGTAGTTACCCATGATGATGCAGCTGAGCCTAAACTCCTGGCATCGTGTTACCTTGCAGATTACTTGCTCAGTGATATGGCCTATACCTTTGATTGGCTTTTAGACTGTATGGCATCTTGTCATGTTACTCCGCATAGAGCTTAGTTCTCTTCTTACAAAGAGGTTGATGGATGTATTTCTTTGGGCCTTGAGCAGGATTGTCATGTTATTGGTACATGGGATATACACTTGGCTTTGCCAAATGGGTCTTCTCTTATGCTCTGTGATGTCTTGCATATACCTATGCTTAGTAAGAGCCTGATCTCTGTCAGACAGTTGCATGGTGCAAGTTATTATGTCTCTCTTGGAGATACTTCATGGAAAATCCGTCGTGGTTGCTTGGTATTGGCCAGAGGTACTAGATATGGTAGTGATTATGTCGTGCATGTCTCTCATGTGGGAGATTCTATGGTTGCAGTTATGCAGATACCACATGCCTTGTTATGGCATTGCCACCTAGGCCATATACGACACACTGAGATGGATGCTTTATGTGATATGGGCTTATTGCCTACTCTTCCCCATGCTACTTTCCCTCATTGTACTCATGGTCTATGCAGAGCCTCTTTGGCTTATGGCAATCGTGTGAGGCATGCTTCTCTAGATCTAGTCCATGTTGCAGTATATGGACCTATGCCTTCTCAGTCACTTGGTGGAGTGTCGTATTTTGTGACCTTCATGGATCATGCTACCCACCGTGTTTGGGCTTACCCTTTGGTATGGATTGAGAATGTTGTTACTATGCTTGACAGATTTATGGATTCTGCTGGTAGCAAGCCTTGGTACTTACAGATGGATTATGAGAGCTATGCTATCTGAGTGCTATCTCTTCCAACTTATGAATCTCTTGTCAGCAGTACGTCATTGATTTCTTATGCCCCCGGTATTATGGGATTGCTCATGGCATGTGTCGGACCTTACAGGCGAAGGTTGTTGCTATGCTTACCACAGCTGGATTGTCTTATGGCTTTTGGGCTAAGGCCCTTATAACGACAATCTACTTAGTTAATAAGATGCCGTGCTTGACTTTGGACGGTATTGCACCGCATGAGGCATGGAGTGGTATGAGACCCTCCTATGATCACTTGAGGATATTTGGCTGCTAGGCCACTATTAGTATGCCACATGAGCCTATGTCACGTAGATGTCTTTTCCTTGGTTATGGAGATGGTGACTTTATAGCTTACAGGTTTTGGGATTTGGATGCCCAACAGATTCTACGTAGCCGTCATGCTGTCTTTTATGAGACGCGGACACCTCTCAGGCCTCTTGATGCACGTTCAGTGCGCTTTATGGCTGATTCTACAACTGTATGTCAGTCTTCCAATTCGCTGAGGCTGCATACTGTCTTGAGACCCCGTCTGACTTGTGTCTGAGATGCTGGCCCTCTTTCAGTGAGGATTGACTCTGGAGAGTTTAGATGCTCTCCGCTATCTTGTATGTGCCACGCTCATGCTATGGGCTACTCTGATTATGATGCTTTATAGCTATGCCCTTATAAGTTGTGTTGCTTGCTTCATGGGAAGCAATCATGGATTGCTCTATTATCTAGACCTGTGCACTTATGAGTTGTGTTGCTTGCTTCATGTGAAGTAGTCATGGATTGCTCTATTATCTAGAGCTATGGGATCGCTTATCTCCTAGATGTCATGGACTCAAGGATGCTTGACTCTTCTTGTGAGGAGGTTCCCGCCACTTATTGCTATGGGATCGCTTATCTCCTGGATGTCATGGACTCAAGGATGCTTGACTCTTCTTGTGAGGAGGTTCCCCCCAGTTATTGCACAGTTCGCTTTCCGATTGGGCATTGGGTGAGATGTCATGATTCATCACCCTGTCTCTTTTCTTTTCTTTTGTTTTTTCACTCCCTAGCCTATTGGCCTTTTAGTGGGAGGTTGTTGGGGTAAAAGGCCCTTAGGCCTGCCCGTGTACAATGACCGTCCATATTCTTTATTCATATATGCAATAAGGCTGTCATAACATTGTTGACAACACTTACATTGTGTGTGCTCTTCTCTCCCGCGTCTCCTACATCCCTTTTACCATGAATATTCAAGACATTATGTTGAGCTTCCTCATTAGACAACTAAGTATTAGAATCCAACTCCCCCAAAGCTGCAAACAATTTAATGAAGCCTTGTTTGCATCTCACAAGCTGGTTGAGACAATGAGTCACCACCCTTTGCCTTGATAAAGCTTTACTTACCTTCACATTTGCTAGCATGCTCAAGAAGTGCATTTTCCTTACCAAGATGTGGTTGGCTTGTACTTACCTTCTCCTACTTTGGCTCACTTGCAAGTAAAGTCTTGGCTGGGACTTTAGGCACCTTCTTACCTTTGTCCATCTTCTCAATATTCTATATGGGAGCAACCTCTTTTCTTTTCTCCAATTTTTCGTTATTCTAAGCATGTACAACCTCTTTACCTTGAGTAGGGGTTTTCTCCACTTGCATGTTGTCTTTCTTTTCTTTTGCTCCTTTACTAGTTTTCTTTGGACATTTTTCTTGCAAAGTGCCCACTCTCACAACATACATAACAAGAGTCCGAAAATGTAGGGAATTTTAATGCACAATATGTGCTATCAATAAATTCCAAAACTTTTGGGGGCTCAACACAAGGTCTCCAATCTCCATTCGGGTTAAGCTGTAATGGGGGCACATATAGTACATTCCCCAAGGATGCATGAATCGTTCTAATCTTTCCCTCCAAGAGAGTATGCAACTGCGGGAATGAGACGACCCACATGGGGCATTCGGTTAAAAGAACTTCTTTAAGAGAAAACCTTGCAGAGCAAGGCAAGTAGTGTATAAGCGCACCCCAAAATAACCCACCAAACAAGAAAGAACCCAATCTCTCTCCCTAGCAAAGCCTAGGAGCACTTGAAAGAAACCATGGCCAATGAAGCAAAGATAAGCCAATGTACAATGGGCCTAAAATGCATAACCCATCTAGGGAACTCATCCTTAGAAGGAACCTTATGTTGCGAAGTCAAAGTAGCGATCACACATATTCTCCATTGGGAGGAAGATTTGACCCTTACGCACTTTATTTCCTTCACCAAAGGTTTCCCCGTTCGCCATGTTGATACTATTGATGTCTAACTCCCATGGCTTCGTAAGCCACCGTAACATCATATGCAGGTCTTCTTGCATGCTTAACATAGAAATCAGGTTCCATTACAGCATCAGAAACCTCAAAGACATCATCATGCGAAGCTTTGAGCAGCTTGCCTCCTTAAGGGACATCAGAGATAGCATCGGGGGGTTTCTAAGACTTGCTCCGCATGCAGCTGGGAAAGAGAAAGATACCACATGGCGGGAAATGCTAACACAGAAGTCGGTTCAGCGTGCATAGCTCAGGGCGAGCTCTCAAAAATAAATAAATCATAAATCGATATTTGGGTGTCAGCTTAAGCCCATATCGATGCATACATAATTGATTGGGTTATATTTTCATATAATAAAAATCAAATTCTTTGACGTTGAGTATAGCCCATGGATAAGGCACTAAGATGATGAAATGATGGAGGCGGCGACATGGGGCTTGGGTCAACCAAGCCGAGGTGCCGCGATGGTTCCGTACCCTCTCTCGAAGGGACCACCATCTCCAAACACCTCTCTCTCTCTCTCTCTCTCTCTCTCGGGTGGCTGATCAAGGTACACAACAAATGGACAGATTGGCGGAATTGTGTAGATGGAGGCTGTGACATGCGGCTTAGGCAAGCCAAGGTGCTTCCATACCCTCTCTCAGGGGCTACCATCTCCAAGATCTCTTTTTCTCTCTCACTGCTGCCTAGTAAGCCATCTACCGAGATACTGATTTGTCATTAGTCGTCAGATTTCAGAATAGGTGATTGCTCAATTGGTATGGTCCAGCCTAAATCATCATCGAACTCATCTGCCAGCGGCTAAGGTTGGTGTTTGGTAATCCGAGCTCACGGCCACCAACCGCATATAACCATAATGATGTATTTGTTGTATTGGCCTTGGTCCTATTGAAAATTGTAAATTGCTTGGTGTAGCTGAGTCGTGATCAAGGCTATTCAACCTCCAAGATCTAGATGTGTGTGAGTCAGTGTGGAAGGTTTGCAAATACTCCTGACATTGCAAGTCATGTTCTCACTTAATTATGTTTTTAGAAATAGATACTATCATTCACGTGTATGTGCATGTAGCCTATTTGAGAGTGAGCTTGCAATTCTCACATTTATGTCCTTGTGCCATCATCATTGTATAGAAGTATTAAGATGTCTTGCACCTCCTTTTTGAGAAGGTTAAGTTCATCATGCATGTGCATCTTGGATCCCACATGTAACGTTTATTTTGGACAACTCAAACTTCTACATATTGTGTGTGTTATGCAAGAGGTAGGAAGAAGGTTTGGGCCAATAAAGATAAAGACAAACTAGAATAATAAACAATAGGAAGACCAATGTTTAGTGCCAACAAGGAGGTAAAAATCAAGGTTGGGCAAATAAGTGGCATGTGAAATGTTCTTTGGGGTAGCTTTAGAGTATGAGTATGTCACAACTTCAAATGTGCGATGGTATGCAAGGGTGATAATAGGTCAACAACTAAGATTAGTACATGCATTTGCCCTTAGTTATTAGTATCATCTATGATATTCTCATTTTAAATTCACCTATTCCAATTTGTGATTAGAGGATCCCCTTTCACTATAAAATAATTTATCCCCTTATTTGGAGTTTTGAGATTTTGTTTGAAGGTGAAAACTTGCTAAGCAAAGAATTTAGTGTCATTATTATTCCATGGGTATGTGTTCTTACATTGATACTATATAAGTTTACACTACAAGATACAGGCCTTATACCGACATTCAAAGTGACGAAAATGTTCATAAAGAAAATTTCCCCCGTCGTCACAAAAAATGTTGGTATTAGCGACGCCATAGAACAAACGCTATCAGCGTCGCATTTACCGACGCAGATGGCGATGATGATAGAGACACTTTATGACATATATTGCGACGTTAATAGGGGGGAAAATTTTTGTAGCAGGGAAGCAATCTGCTCTGCCACAAATAATACTATGTGCTTTATTTGGGTCATACAAAAGAGTTTCAATAATGTGTACAATGCTTGTGTAAATGAAGGCAAAGTGTACTTGAATCATAACATGACTGATACATGAAATAAATACAATATCGTGTAATGAAAGTGACGGTACAATCATGGCAAGATACTACTACTACATAGAAAATGCGTACACAAATCACATGACAAAAAAAAAAGAGTATGTGAGCTCCACGGATCCAAGGGCGAGCTATAGATCCTCGCCATTCGAAACCTCGTCCCACCACAAAGGAGCATCGAACAGATTCTGCAAAAAAAAAAACAAGTACATATCAGTCCACCATACAATAATGTATTTTAATTAAATTTAGTAACTACGGACAAGAAAGATGAGTGACTTATAGGGCCGCCGCATCCATACAATTTGTCAATCAATGCAGTGAGACCGTGTCTCTCTGCATATCGAGTCTCTAGACCGGTGGGATCGCAGTTTGTAATGGAGTGCTGCAAAGAAAACAAAATACAATTGCTAGAAACAAGATTGTCAGCACAAGGGATATTGCAAAAAAATAAGCAAGCAGAACAAAAGAAAAACTTACAAAGTCCTCCAGATATGTCCTGTGGCCGCCACTCCCAAGATGATGGACCACTCCGGCCTCTAGTCGTGCTCTCGCTGCCTCGCGCTGCTGTCTCCAACATCCTAGAGAATTTGTAGCCTCCTCCCTGAGTCAGTGCCGATCGTCCGTATCTAGCCACTCCGGCTTTGAGACCCCACTCTTAAGTGCCTTGCATGTATCCGATCGTCTGTGTGACATGTACGCACATATGCACTCCATCATCCAACTTGTGGAAAATCTATCTGCTGTGGTAGGTACCGGAAACTCCTCATGCAAGGATGCTACTATGTAGTCCTTGCTCCCCTCCAGTATGTTCTTCCAATGATCTAAGACATTGTGCTGAAAAACTTGTTGGCACAACTCTCTTATACAAGCTATCACCCTCCTCCCCTCATCATTCATGATGATGGCTCTTGTCCTATCATCTACAAGGTATCCATACCCCTCTGGGGTATGGCTAAGATGTATCATCTCCCACCTACGACCACGCTCTTAGGCATATCCAAGAGACCCCTATACATCTAGTGTGGCTACAGGAGTAGTATCTCTTAGAGTACCATCCATAGGGGTGCCACCTGTAGATGGCTGAGCAAAAGTTGGAGTGACTAGAGTAGACGTCCCCACAGGTGTGACAAATATCATAGGTGATGTACAAATCATAAAACACCTTGAAAAAGTACAAATGTTTTTTATGATACTGCCGAAAAGAAATAAACGAAGCATACATACAAGATACTTGAACAACTCGGTCACACTCACATCGCTCTACCTGTATTTTGCTTGCACACTTAGGAGTGCAAGTAGTGTCTTCAAGTAAGATTCTCGGTATCCATCATATAATGGTATGGATGCTTCCTCTCTAAGCAGATCAAATGTCTCAACATTCATGGACATCAATGCATCGATCATTGCCTCCATCTCAGGCTCCAAGATTGTAGGAAAGTCTGGAAGGCTGCTTGTCTCCTCTGGTATTGATGGCATAGATTTGGTAGTACCTTCCAAGTGGTGGATTGGCTTAGGCACTCCATCCATTGTATGCCCATAAACTCTTCTAACTGGCCGCAAAGGGTGCACTCCTCCTTGGGACGAGACAACACCTCCCTAGATAGAAAATTTGTTAGCCAAACCCAATGTTTTTGTATATGATATTCAATTAGTTTGCGAATATAATGGATGATTGATATACACTTTTCTTACCGTTTGCTCAAAATCTGAGATCGTTTGATCAATGATCTCTTATTGAAACTCACCGAAGCATTGTATGTATTCTATAAACAATCTATATTTTCATCTAAATGCCAGCTTATATTAAGAGCAAGGACATGGGACACACTGATTAAGATACGCCTCACGATCTTGAACATCATGACCTTCATCGTTTTCCATTTGGTCTACATTATGATAAACAATTTGTTTTTGTTATCATTCTTTTTTTCTTTCTTAAATTGTTTGAGAAGGGATTTCTTCTCTTGTAACTCAACAAAATTAATACATGTAAAGTCTTCACCCACCCATAAATTAACGTATGTCAGAGTGTTTCCCATCTCGTGGTATTACATCAGACCTCACCCGACCTCGCCACCACCACCAATACTACTACTACTACAAACAAGAAAAGAAGAAGTTAAAGAACAAGATATTACCCTCTCTTTGTTTTTTATCCATTCATTCTCTTCTCTCCCTCCATCTCTCTCTTTTTCTTTATTATGTTGTATGTTTATTTCCTCTCGCTCGTTCATTCTTTCTTTTTCTCTTCCTCTCCCTCTCTCATTTTCTTTAATAAAACATCTCTCTCTCTCTCTCTCTCTCTCTCTCTCTCTCTCTCTCTCTCTCTCTCTCTCTCTCTCTACTACTACTACTACTACTACTACTACTACTACTACTACTACTACTATAATAAACAAGAAAAGAATTTTTTTTTAAAAAAACAACTACTACTACTACTACTACAACAACAACAAATAAGAAAAGAAGAAAAAACTACTACTACTACTACTACTACTACTACTACTACTACAAACAAAAAAACTAAACAATAACTACTACTACTACGACCACGACCACGACTACGACAAAAAACAAGAAAAGAAGAAATTAAATAACAACTACTACTACCACTACCACTACCACTACCACTATCACAACAACAACAAACAAGAAAATAAGAAAATAAGAAATAAAACAACAACAACAACTACTACTACTATTACTACTATTTTAAAAAATAATAATAATAAATGAAATAACTACTACTACTACCACTACTACTACTACAAACAAGAAAATAAGAAATTAAAGAACTTATACTACTACCACCACCGCTACTACTACCACTACAAACAAGAAAAGAAGAAATTAAAGAACTACCACCACCACCACCACCACTACTACTACTACAAACAAGAAAAGAAGAAATTAAAGAACATGATCTTACCCTCTCTTTGTTTTTTATTCATTCATTCTCCTCTCTCCCTCCCTCTCTCTCTCTTTCTCTCATTCTCTAATATGTTTAATGTTTTTTCCCTCTCTCTCTCATTCCTTCTTTCTTTTTCTCTCTTCCTCTCCCTCTCTCATTTCCTCTCTTTCTCTCTCAATACACATGATTTTTAACAAAAATAAGCAAAAGAAAAAGACAAAGCAAGAGGAAACGATGCACTCACCGCAAAGGCTCAAGGATGGATTCGACAGCTCCTTTTTGTGACAGCGGCTCCTCTTTGCCCTCCGTACACTTCCTCCTCTTCTTTGCAAACAGCGGCGAGCGACGGCAGCGAGAAGCTCTCCTTCTCCCTCTTTATCTCTTTCTCTCCCTCTCCCTATCAAATGCAAGATGCAGTACGCTCTCCCTTTCGCTCCCTCTTTCGTTCGCAAAATGACGCGCTCACGTTTTAGCCCGCTTTTTTTCGCCTAAGCGGCGTCGCAAATAGCGACACGAATAGCGACGCCGCTAACTTGCATCGAAAATGATCGTCGCTATACTCCTGTATCCTTGTAGTGTTAGTTTTAGCTAAGATAATACTTGAACCACCAAAGATTTCCTACGCCTATGCAAAAGCTCCTAAACCTCAAAAGCTCTCTCGCTCTCTCTCTCTCTCTCTCTCATATGATCTTGGGGAGAAGCATGCAGGCATATGCACCCTTGTAGACTTATTGTTATCTTAGAGTTTAATTTTTTGGCCTTTTGATGATTAGGTTCGCTACATGAAAATGCATGTATAGCGATGGCAGGTAGCGATACAGGAATAGCGGCGACGCCCCACAGGGAAAAAAAAGAGGGCCGAAACCTGAGTGTGTTTCATTTTGCGCATTCGTGAGACATTTCGAGAGGGAAAGCGAGAAAGAGAGCGACCGTTTTTCATAGAGGGTGAGAGAGGGAGAGGAAGAAGGCTTGCCGCCACCGTCGCTGCTGTCGTTCGCGAAGGAGAGGAGGAGCTGCCATCGCGAAGAGGAGCCACCAAACCCTCGCTAAATCTTTACGGTGAGTCCATTCTCTCTCTTTTTTACTTGTTTAGGGTTTAATTTGTGTATATTGAGAGAGGGAGAGGAAACGAGAGAGAAAGAGAGGGAGAGGGAGAGGGAGAGGGAGAGGGAGGGAGAGAAAGAGAAAGAGAGGGGGAGAGAAAGAGAAAGAGAGGGAGAGGGAGAGGGAGAGGGAGAGAGAGTGCATTCTCTCTCTCTTTTACTTTTTTTATATAATTTGTGTATATATATTGAGAGAGGGAGGAAATGAGAGAGGGAGAGGAAGGGAGAGAGAGAGAAAGAGAGGGAGAGGGAGAGGGAGGAAATGGAAGAGGGAGGGGGATGAAATGAGAGAACGAGAGGGAGGGAGAGTGTATTCCCTCTCTTTTTTATTTATTTTTTGTATAATTTGTGTATAATGAGAGAGGGAGAGGAAATGAGAGAGAGGGAGAGGGAGAGGGAGAAAATGAGAGAGGGAGAGGGAGGGAGAGAGAGATAGAAAGAGAGGGAAATTAAAGAGAGGGAGAGGGAGGAAATGGGAGAGGGAAGGGAAGGAAATGAGAGAGGGAGAGGGAGGAAGAGAGAGAGAAAGAGAGGGAGAGGGAGAGGGAGAGGGGGAGGAAATGGGAAAGGAAGAGGGAGGGAGAGAGAAAGAGAGGGGAAGGGAGAGGGAGAGAGAGAAAGAGAGAGAGGGAGAGGGAGAGGGAGAGAGAGAAAAAGAGAGGGGGAGGGGGAGGGGGAGGAAATGGGAAAGGAAGAGAGGGAGGGAGAGAGAAAGAGAGGGGGAGGGAGAGGAAGGGAGAGGAAATGAGAGAGGGAGGGAGACATTAAACATAATAGGAAAATGAGAGAGGGAGAGGGAGAGGAGAGGGAGAGGGGGGGAGACGAAAACATAATAGGGAAATGAGAGAGGGAGAGGGAGGGAGAAGAAATGAGAGAAGGAGAGGAAGAGAGCAAAAGGAAATGAGAGAGGGAGAGGAGAAAGAAAAAGGAGAGAATGAGAGGAGAGAGAAAAAGAGATAAGATGTTAAACATAATAGGAAAAGAGAGAAAGAGAGCGTGTGGGTGAGGGTGAGGGCAAGGAAGGGAGAGGAAATGAGAGAGGGAGAGGAAGAGAGAAAAGGAAATGAGAGAGGGAGAGGAGAGAGAAAAAGAAATGAGAGAGAGAGGAGATAGAAAAAGAGAGAAAGATCATTAAACCTAATGGGAAAGAGAGAAAGAGAGAGTCAAGGTGAGGAAGGGAGAGGAAATGAGAGAGGGAGAGAAAGAGAGAAAGGGAAATGAGAGAGGGAAAGGAGAGAGAAAAAGAGAAAAAATTCATTAAATCTAATAAAGAAAGAGAGAAAGAGAGGGTCAAGGTGAGGGAGGGAGAGGGAGAGGGAATGAGAGAGAGAGAGAGAAAGAGAGAAAGGTAAATGAGAGAGGGAGAGGAGAGAGAAAAAATGAGAGAGAGGAGAGAGAAAAGGAGAGAAAAATCATTAAACCTAATAGGGAAAGAGAGAAAAAGAGGGTCAGGGTGAGGGAGGGAGAGGAAATGAGAGAGGGAGAGAAAGAGAGAAAGGGAAATGAGAGAGGGAGAGGAAAGAGAAAAAGAAATGAGAGAGAGGAGAGAGAAAAAGAGAAAAATCATTAAACCTAATAGGGAAAGAGAAAGAGACTAGGGTCAAGGTGAGGGAGGGAGAGGAAATGAGAGAGGGGGAGAAAGAGAGAAAGGAAAATGAGAGAGGGGGAGGAGAGAGAAAAAATGAGAGAGGGAGAGGAGAGAGAAAAAGAGAAAAAAATCAATAAACTCAATAGAAAAAGAGAGAAAGAGAGGGTGAGGGTGAGAGAGGGAGATGAAATGAGAAAGGGAAATGAGAGATGGAGAGGAGAGAGAAAAAGAAATATGAGAGAGAGAGAGAGAGGAGAGAGAAAAAGAGAGAAAAAACATTAAACCTAATAGGGAAAAAGAGAAAGAGAGGGTCAGGGTGAGGGAGGGAGAGGAAATGAGAGAGGGAGAGAAAGAGAGAAAAGTAAATAGGACCTTACAATAAGCTCATCCTAGGCTCATAGGGGTTAGGCCAACCCTCAACAAACCTAAGGGATATATGGTTAGAGAGCCCTAGCACACTTGTCCCTCCTAGCATAATGGTCTACTTGCAAAGAGATCTCTCATACATGGGGCTTGTCCTAGCCTCCACCACGCAAATATACAACGAAGGCAATCAGCCTATCAGTATGAAAAACATTCATTTTTCATAACGTAATCCCAAAAATAACTTTGGATATTCCATAAAAATCAATCTCTTCTTAAAAAGACAAATACAAAAAACTAAAACAGCATCATTCATATATATGCTTCGCAAAACTAAAACAGCATCACCACAAGATCTCTTAAGAAACTCATCTTCAACTATCATTTTTAATTAGTAAATATAATATAAAATCACTTGCAAGGAATGACTCTTTTCTCATTAACCCTCTTTCTTCCAAAAAATAGTCTTAAGAACAAATTTATGCTCTTACCCTCATATATTTGAGCATAATAACTATTTTAAGGTTTATTCCATGAGTAATAGTAGTATATATGCAACCATCAAGCTGGAGATCATGCTTTGGTATCTGTGGAGATCCCAATCTCATACCCTTATAGAGATTGTAGTGTGCAATAGTGTGGAGAGAAGATGGGTGAGTTGTAAATGGTAAAGGAGAATTCTATTGATGATGGAGAGAAGATGAGGTGAATTGCCAATCCTATTCTTAGTGAGTGCAACCTACCCATAGTCGTGGTCATGGTCGTGGTCATAGTCATGGTCGTGGTCGTGGTCGTCGTAGTCGTAGTTGTAGTCGTGGTCGTGGTCGTGGTCATAGTCATAGTCATATTTATAGTCATGGTCATGGTGGTCGTGGTCGTGGTCATGGTCATGGTCGTAATCGTGGTCATGGTCGTAGTCATGGTCGTGGTCGTCGTAGTCATGGTCGTGGTCATGGGTTGTGGTTGTGATTGTTATAGTTGTAGTCGTGGTTGTGGTCGTGGCTGTGGTCGTAGTCCTAGTCGTGGTCATAGTCGTGGTCATAGTCATGGTGGTTGTGGTGGTGGTGGTGGTGGTGGTCATAGCCGTGGTCGTGGTCGTGGTCATAGTCGTCATAGTCGTAGTCATGGTCGTGGTCGTAGTCGTATTCGTAGTCATAGTCGTGGTGGTCGTGGTCATGGTCATGGTCATAGTCGTATACGTGGTTGTAGTCATCGTAGTTGTAGTCGTGGTCGTGGTCGTGGGTAGTGGTTGTGGTCGTCGTAGTTGTAGTCGTGGTTGTGGTCGTGGCCGTGGTCGTAGTCATAGTCGTAATCGTCATCGTAGTCATAGTTATGGTGGTGGTGATGGTGGTCGTGGTCGTGGTCATGGTCATAGTCGTAGTCGTAGCCGTGGTCCTGGTCGTAGTCATGGTCGTGGTCGTGGTCATGGTCGTCGTGGTCGTGGTCATGGTCGTAGTCATAGTCATGGTCGTAGAAAAAGAGAGAGATGGAAGGAGAGGATAATAATTTAAGGAGAAAAAGAATGATAACAAAAACAAATTGTTTGTTGTAACGTAGACAAAATGGAAAACGATGAAGGTCTTGTTGTTCAAGATCGCGAGACATATCTTAATCAGTGTGTCCCATGTCCTTGCGCTCAATGCAAGCTGGCAAATAGACGAAAACGCCGATTGTCTATAGAACACATACGATGATTTGGCGAGTTTCAATCTCAGATCATTGGTCAGGCGATTGCAGATTTTTAGCAAACGGTAAGAAAAGTTAATATCAATCATGCATTGTACTCGCAAGCTAATTGAATACCATATACAATAAGATTGGGTCTCACTGGCAAATTTTCTATCTAGGGAGGTGATGTCTTGTCCCAAGGAGGAGTGTACCCTTTGCGACCAATTAGAAGAGTTCATGGGTGTGCGATGGATGGAGTGCATGAGCCAATCCACCACTTGCAAGGCCAATCTATATCGTCAATGCCAGAGGAGACAGGAACCTACAGTCTTGGAGCCTGAGATGGAGGCAATGATCGATGTATTGATTCCCATGGATGTCAAGACTTCTGGTCCACTTAGAGAGGAAGCATTCATACCATTATATGATGGGTGCCGAGTATCTCGCCTGAAGACACTGCTTGCACTCTTAAGTGTGCGAGAAAAATACGGGTGGAGCGATACGAGTGTGATGGAGTTGTTCAGGTACCTTGTACATATGCTTCGTTGATTTTTTGTTCGACACTATTATTAAAAACATTTGTGCTTTTTCAATATGTTTATGATTTTTTTCAGGTTATTGAAATATTATATATTACCACCTGCAAATACCATACCTGAGTCTCGTAATGATGCACGACATGTTTTACGAAAGCTTGGCATGGACTACAATAACATCCATGCATGTATCAACGATTACATACTGTTTCGAGGAGAATACGAGACTATGGAGACATGTCCAAAGTGTGATGCTCACATGTATCGATAGGACTTACAAGAGAAAACCATCCCTCAAAAAGTTCTCAGATACTTTTCGCTTATCCCCCACATAAACCACATGTTTCATACGTCTGGTATGGTGAGCTTGACAACGTGGCATGCACAGAATAGGTCCACGGATGGAGTTCAACGAATATCAATGGATTCACGTGCATGGAGCCACATTGACTCTACCTTCCCAGGCTTTGCCCGAGAGCCAAGGAATCTTCGGCTCAGTCTTGCAATGGATAGCGTGAACCCATTCAGTCTGCGCTCAACTTCTTACAGTGTGTGGCTTATAGTCCTTGTCAACTACAATATCCCTCCATGGCTTTCTACAAAGAAATGACATCTCATCCTCAGCTTACTCGTCCCCGACCGCTACAAAGCCAACAATATGGACATGTTTCTTCGTCCATTAGTCGATGAGCTTAAGATTTTATGGGAGGAGGGGGTCACCATGCAAGATATGAGCAGGCGCGATGGTCGGCGGTCAGCCAATATTCAAGCCATTCTCATGTGGACGATGCATGACTTTCCGGGATTCGGAGAGTGTTCAAGTGAACAAGCCTCCGTTCTCGTTTGTAATATCTATATTTTATCTCGTTCAAGCAAGCATTCACTAGGTCGAGGTGTTGGAACAGGTCTGGTTACCTCAGGTTATCATGTATGTCCATTGTGTGGGCCACAGTTAGACTCCCAAAGGTCATGAACCATGAAGAAGATGGTATATCAAGGACACGCTGCTTTCTTGCTAGAGGATCATGAACTCAGGGAAGGTTTCCTTGGATGACCTCCAACATATATGAATGCCGCAAGCTGGTACCAGCTAAAAATGGTCCACGCGGAATCACATCCAAACGGAATGCAGCGGTTCTCAGTTTTCTACGAGTTGCTATATTGGACCCACTTATAGGTCAACCACTTGTTGGATCCCATGCATATTTTCAAGAATGTGGGCAGCTTGCTATGGGACTACATCACAAGAAAGACAGAAACTATAGGGGCACGAATGGATTTGAAGGAGGTAGGTAAGATGGAGGCACTTTGGCCACAGTCGAGTGCTAATGGTCGCATGCAGCTTCCTCGCGCTCCTTGGGTTTTGTCCACTAAAGAAGAGTGCATTGTGAAGCAAGTAGTCAAGTCTATCCGCACTTCGATGGGTATGATGCGTTCTCTCAGGTCTACATTTTACTAAAGATGACCAATTATCAAGGCTAAAATCCCATGACTGGCATAAGATATGCCAAGTTTGTACTGCGAATGGATTGTAATTGGTGTGCGCATTTTGCTATTTGGAGTGTAGCCATTATTCATAATGCTTTCTCATTTGTGGTAGTTTGTACTACTGATCGCGATCGCTAGATGTCTTACTCCAGAAATACGCGGGGCCATTTATAGGTTGTCGACTTTGGTGCAATGGATCTTACAGAAGGAGATTAAGACGTCCTCTATTGAATCCGCAAGGTGGGGAGCAGTGGAGACGGTCTCTCTCTTTGAGAAATACCTGCCCACCAGTATGCTCACGATACAAATCCACCTTCTTGTGCATCTTGTAGATGAAGTGGAGATTGCTGGACCTGTCCATACGCGATGGATATTCTTCTTGGAGTGCTTCATGAAAACCCTAAAAGGCTTTGTGTAACAACGAGCTCGGCCAGAAGGTAGCATGGCTGAAGGTTGATTGGTGTCTCTGAGGCGCTAGTGCATATTTCACAATGGCTACCAATGGTGGATCCAGACAATGAAATGCTATGGTCGTTGAAGGACGATGATAGGCTGACTGGAGATGTGGTGGTTGGAAATGGGGTAGAAAAAAGAATGGATGCCTCAATGGAGGAGAATGTGAATTGCTTTTATATGTTGCATCATGCCCCTATGGAGACGTGGCTCGCCAAATACCAAATCGCTAGGCAAGATCGAGAGGAAGTGCGAGCTAAATTCCGACGTAGTACGCGTCATCGATCGATTCGATATCCTCAGGGCATGGAGGAGATGCCGCGGTTCATGTCAACGTGATGGTTGCATGGAGCTTTGACCGCAGCATCTCACAAAGGAATAGAGGTCTCAATGGAGGAGTGCAAATTCTCGAGGGGATGTAGTCCAAAGGTGATGAGGGGTTTAGGATCTTTCGTATCTAAATTGTATATGCGACATCTAATTCGAGTGTTTCAATGTACAGTACAAAATATATAGTGCATCGTGGTTGCGCGAACGACATTTTCGCGTGGAGCGTATTGACAAAATGTGCTCCACAATGGACTATGGTATCATGGCAAGGTTCGAGCAAGAGAGCCGGCGACGAGCAACGGATCCAAACATGGTTGTGGATGAGATGGAGTATTTTGGAAACTTGCAAAGTATTGTTACAGTGGATTACCGTAGCTTCTCCATGATACTATTCAATGTGCAGTGATTCAAAGTGGTACTTGGAGGAGCTGGAGCAACAGTTCGACGAGGTCCATCTAGATTTCTCGAAATAGATTCTGAAAAAAAATGGATAGATTTGCGTGACACCTTTGTATTGCCGGCCCATTGTGAACAGGTGCATATTTGTTTGCTAATTGTATTACAACATGATTTATGTCACAATTGTTTGAACACTCTTGTACGTGTTTGTGAACAGGTAATCTTCTATCCAAACCCCCAGCAACCTCGATGGTGGTATGTTATACCTTCAACTCCCTGAAGTGTGAGAGTATATGATCAAAGTGATGTTTGGAGCATAGATGAAGATAATATGCAAATAGAGGGGTCGATATTGCAAGGGATGGAGGCCACCGAAAGCTTGGAGCCAGCATCGGCTAACAATGATGGAAATACAGGAGTCCAAGAATTCTTTGTTGAGAACGAGGTAGACTCATCCTTTTGTGGTGACATGTCTATCGACCTTCCAGTGTATGCGGAGTTGTGTCAGGAGATTGATATGGGACCATAGGATACTTCATACTTGGAGCATTCACTTACTCAATTCGTTAACCAATCACTTATAAGGGTACATAAGATATGCATTTTAAGTGAGATCTTTTTTTTAGGATTTATATTACTGTGCTTTGTATGATTTAAATTGATTATTCTAACATCATTTTTTATCTGTGTAGGTGACATTTTCACGATGAGTTGAGGGATGAGCGATGAAGAGTTACAAGATATCTTCACATGCATATCTCCAGACCAGATCGTGAGATTCAGAGATATGGCAGACCAGGAGCTGTCTCGGTCTTCGTCAGGGCGCTCTGCTAGATCTACTTCAACGCGATCGAATGCTTCAACTTTGAGCAGACGAGCTCGATGCTCCAGACTTGGGCCAGAGGGAGGGAGTGCTTCGGGGTCAGGGGGATGCTGCAGAGATACGGATGCAGTGAGCCCGTGGTCGACACGAGATACAGGTGCGACTCCTCGCTCTCGTGGCCCTTCCAGGGAGCGTGGCTCAGGCTCAGATGGATGCTGTGGAGGCATGAACGCGGTTTCTCCGTCTGGTTGTTCAACTGGAGTTGTGTAACCTCAAGTATTTGTCACACCTGTGGGGACGTCTACTCCAGTTACTCCGGCTTTTGCTCAGCCGTCAGTAGCAGGTGGGGTGCCACTCGGAGAGATATTACCCCTGTCAGTATATCGGATGCATAGGGGTATCTTGGATATGCCCAGGAGCGTGGACGCAGATGGGAGAGGACCCATCTTAGGTAGACCCGAGGGGGATATTGATATCTAGTCGATGATAGGTCAGGAGCCATCATCATGAATGATGAGGGGAGGAGAGTGATGGCTCGCATGAGAGAGTTATCCCAACAAGTTTTTCAGCACAACGTCTTAGTTCATTGGAAAAACATACCAAAGGGGAGCAAGGACTACATAGTAGCATCCTTGCATGAGGAGTTTCCGGTTCCAGCCTCAGTAGATAGATTTTCTACGGGCTGGATGATGGATTGCATGCGTGCATATATGTCACACAGACGATCCGACGCACACAAGGCAATCAAGAGTGGGGCTGCAAAGCTCGAGTGGTTAGATGCGGACGACTGGCGCCGACTGAGGGAGAAGGCTACAGATTCTCCAGAACATTGGAGTCAGCAGTGCGAGGCAGCGGACACGACTCGAGGCTGGAGTGGTCCATTATCTTGGGAGTGGCGGCCACAAGACATATTTGGAGGACTTTGTAAGTTTTTCTTTTATTTTGCTTGTTTATTTTTTTGCAATATCCTTTGTACTGACAATCATGTTTCTAACAGTTAGCATTTTGTTTTCTTTGCAGCACTCCATTATAAATCACGATCTGGCCGGCCTTGATACTCGATATGCAGAGAGGCATGGTCTCACTTCATTGATCAATCGATTGTATAGACGTGGTGGCCCTGTAAGTCACTCATCTTTCTTGTCCGTAGTTACCATGTTTAATTAGAATGCATTATTGTATGGTGGACTAATGTGTTGTTTCTTTTTTTGCAGAGTCCGTTCGATGCTCCTTTGTGGCAAGACGAGCTTTCGGAGGGCAAGGATATGTAGCTCACCCTTGGATCCCTGGAGCTCACACACCTTTATTTTTGGGTCGCCTTATCTACGTAGACATTTTCTATGTATTAATGATATCTTGTTATGATTGTACCAATCACTTATTATGCGATCATGTATTTATTTCATGTATCAGTGTAATAATTTTAGTATACTTTGTTTTTGTTTGCAAGCGCATTGTACACAATGCAGAAACTATTTTGTATGGCTCTAATAAAGCACACAGTGCTACTGCCCTGCCACAACAAAAAAATTTCCCTGTTACCGTCGCTATTAGCGTCGCAAATTTTACTGCTCGTGCCGTTATTGGCATCGTTATTTTCATCGCAAACCGTCGCTATCAGCGTCGGTAAATGCGACGCTGATACCCACGCCAATACCGATGCTGATAGCGACGTTGATATTGATTGTTCTATGGCGTCACCAATAACGACGCTTTTTGTGACGACGGGGGAAAATTTTGTTATTTGTATTTTCGTCGCTTTTAACGTCGGTATAAGGCTTGTATCTTGTAGTAGTAGCACCATGGATTCACATTAGCTATGTATGGAGTTTGCTAGGAGTTTGGACTAACTAAAGCACTCAAGCCATGGTTGGCAAAAGAAAAATATGGGGAGTTGGAGGAAATGAATGAAGTGTCATGGGGATGATCCAATTAAGAAGAATGCATCAATGTCGCTATAAGAGTCCTTGAGGCTTGATAGGTTGTTGTTGAGAATTCAAGCTTAACACATTTACCGCTACTAGCCTAGTCCACATTGGGGACACAAATACAGTTGCCATGGAGATCACTCACCCTCTCAATCTTTAGCTATCACAAGTAAATTTGCACGAACATGTGTGATGTGGACGATGATGGGTTGGCTAGCCATGGGCATGGCTAGGATGGGGTTGCTTGTCGTCAAGGCAACCCTCTCTTCCCTTGCAACACTCATTCAACCTTGCAATACTTGGTGATGAGGTGATGACAACTTATGCCAATATGTATAGTTCAATACCTGCTACGAAGGGTGTCATCTAGGTCCTTTGAGGGCATCACCAATGCCTATAAACTTTTAACAACTTGGTTGTTGATGGCAATGATGACATGGCCAAGTGTTGTTGTGCATGCATGTGGTCTTGTTAGTTAGGGTTGAGGACTTGCAACTATAAGTGAGGTCCTCCCCATGGTGACTCTAACAAGCATTCAAGCTACTTTCATCAGCCTCATACTTGGATTCAAGGAGGGGCCATTCACATGCACTTGGTGGACAAGGGATTATTTACAAGTACCTTGGTGGAGAAGGGGTTATTTAGTAGCTTCAAGACCCATTTACTACACCTATTCCTAGGTCTTCTCTAAATGGTGTGATTCGTAGTGCTCTCTTGCGTTAGTTTTATGTATGTTAAGCTTAACATATGGCAATTATAAGCTTTGTATGATGTGCTAGTTCTAGTACACAAACATGCACACAAAAAAAGAGAGAGTTTGGAGAGAGGGAAAAAGGGAGAGAGAGAGAATTCTAATGTACCCCAACTCTAATTGGTCAAGGAAGGAGAAGAGAGGGAAGTGAAGTTGCCATGCTATACTTCTCTTCCTTCGCATATCGCTTTGCTACAAAGTGATCTATCTTTCTTAGAACAAGGAATGCTAGTCATGGAAATTGAAACTTCTAGGGGATCTATGACATGATAATCTGCCTTTGGTCACGCACACCCCTTCTCCATCTCTCAATCACATCGTTTGAAGCTTTGCAATGGCCATTGGTAGGAGCACTAGCAACATCTTCAACCACAAGCAAAGCAAGCATATAAATCATCACCATCATCATGAAGCACGAGTAGATTGTCATGAGTGACACCATGAGGAGGACATTAAGCCACAATAGCAATAACACATTCTTGATTTTGAGAGAGATACCATTGTGTGAGAGGTCCCAAACGAGTGCGCCTTGCCACCGGGAGAGGTGGAGGAAAAGAAGAAGGGGAAGCGTGTCCCTTTGGGAGCTGATGGAGAAGGCCTGGTGCTTTTGTTTCTTCGTTAAGGGCAAGCGGCATATTCTGGCCCCTTCGCTTTCGCAAATGCTTCAATCACTCCATCAATTCTTGCCACAGAGATCAGAGATCACTCTGTCAATTATAACGGGGCGGCAACTCGCACTTGCTCCCGTCAAGAGCCCACAATCATCCATCCGTCCATCCATCCAGCTGGTGAGCGTCACCTTCATTCACGAGACAACGTGTGTGTGTCCGTTGTTGCTTTTTGATCCCTCAATCAATCACAAAATGCTTATCTTCAAGCACGCAGGTGGATCCTACCTGCCACATGGGCCCGCCTTGTTATTAGTCCCCCCTATTTTGCATTGTGAGGCATCCAACAGAACTTGTATACTCATGTCCCCTTAGGCGTTGTCAACAAAAGTACCAACCATCCTTGCACATTTGAATGATTTGAACAACCTCATTATCATCAAGCTTGTATGCTAATGTCACCTTAGGAACAACAGTACCGACCATTCTTGCACATCTGAATAATTACTTTGTAAACTATGGATGGTTATGAGCTCAATGAAGCCTTTATTTCTTGATAGTGGACTCGTGATGGATGTTTTTCAAAAATGATGCCTTACTATTGCTTGTTAGAGGTTCATACCTCTTGCTTATAGTGGTTGATACCCCTTTGCTTCACACTTTCTTCTTTAGGAGACTTCATGCAAGCCACATGTTGTTTGCAATCAAGTTTGCAAACAACTAGATATTTCAAATCCTAGATATTTGGCGTTCTACACCATGGAAATTCGCTTCATTACTTTGTTCAATTTGTCAATGTCTTTACACATGCCTTTGTGGAATCCCTCTAGTAAGGTCCCAACTTTTGTTTTATCATTTCAATATTTTCCATCCATTTAGAAGTTCCATGAGACAAACTATTTGTTTGAACGTGAGGGTGCAAATCCCAATGGAGATTTATGGATTTGACATAGCTGGGAGACTCTTGGGAAGGATGAGAAGAGATAGCTAACAACCTTCAGGAATTTGTTTACATAGATAGGGTTTGATCACAGGAGGTTGAGGGATAGTAAGTGACTAGTAAAGGGCTTGCAAATCGCATCTCCCTATGCATCTATGTATCCTAACCATATCTCAATACTTTTTCACACAAAAACTCTTTGAACATAGTAAAAAGCCCTTTGATAGGTCTATTATGTCTTTCTATAGGTCGATTTGAAAGGCGATAAATTGGGGGGTGACTTCCATTCATATCTTCATGTGTGTAATGTACCCACCTTAGCATCTTAGACATTTAAAAGAATAGTGATTAATCAAGCATGTTGCATATGAGTGAGCTTTAAGTTTAGCAACACTTGGGGGTCTTGAAGACCTTATTTTTATCAACTTGTTTTGAGGAATTGATAGGAATTCTTGATAGAAAAACACAAGGATTGAATTTTATCATTTTTTAAAAAATCAAACATGTAAAGTGAATTATAGCATGGTGTAGCTTATTACCATGATCACGATGTTTAAACATATTTGAATTCTAAGTTCTGGATCAAAAGTTATGGCCCTTTTAAATTTTGTCCAGTGTGCAAGAATTTTTACTTGTGAGCGATGCAAATCACAAAAATGTCACTTTTTTTCAACCCCTAAATTCATAAAAATGTGAATAATCTCAAATTTGGGTAAAATCTCTTGAAAAACCATGACATCACCTTGCTTTTACATTTCGAGGAAAAGCATATGTCCTACCATCATCAATGATGTAAGCTACTAATGCTAAAAGAAAATCCCCACCCCCTTTCTAGCACCTCCTTCTTCCTAAAAACTATTTAAGAGCCCCCTAGAACACAACTACAGATACACCCAACACACAACTCTCTTAGAGAAGGCATTACTCTATAGGTGTGGTTGAAGTTGGAGTGCAACTCTCTCACTCTCACAACTTTTTCCTCTCTTCCACAATTCTGTGGGAATTTTGCCATTTTTATGAGGAAAAGTGTACACCCTACCATCATCAATGATGTAAGCTGCAAACACTATAAACAAAACCCCCCCCTCCCCCCCGATTGCCCCCCTTTTCTTTCCCAAAAGCTATTTAAGAGCCCCTTAGAATGCAACTACAAACATGCCCAACATACAACCCTCTTGGATGAGACATTGCTCTATGAGCTTGGGCAAAGCTAGAGGGTAAATCTCTCTCTCTCTCTCTCTCTCTCTCTCTCTCTCTCTCTCTCTCTCTCTCTCTCTCTCTCTCTCTCTCTCTCTCTCTCTCTCTCTCTCTCTCTCTCTCTCTCTCTGTGTGCATTTTCCTCTCTTCCACAATTCATTTCTATGGCATTCAAAGGTTGCTTAAACATTCCATGGTTATAGTGTTGTAAAGTTCAAGAGTCGCTCGTGTGGCATTAAAAGGTTGCATAAATGCCCAATTGCAAAGAGACTCCTTTTGATATTAGGACACCCTAATAAAATTTTGTGGACTTATGACTAATGCACACATGAAGAGCCTTAACCTATTGTAATGGACACATCAAAACTTTTTGTAATGGACTTCTTTAATAAGATACATATTAAGGGTCTTTTGTATTACTTGTAATCTCGTTAAATATTCACTTGAGTGGACTTGATAACAGAATCTTCAAGTGAAGAATATGTTTTGAAAGTAAAGCAAGTACAAAATATCTTGGTTGGGGTCCATACATGTCACAATTAGAACTTTAAGAATGATAAGCATACATTGAGATATCATAATATGCAGGTTTAATAAAGCACTTCTACAAATCAGTTCACACATGGCAATTTCCAAGTCCTACTCTTTAATAGACTAATGCTCAATTGGTTGTATAAAGGTTAAAAAAGTATTCACTATATGCACTAGTGATATTATAAAAAGATACTATGTTTGTGAGTTTTATGAGACCACAATAGTAATGAATGGGCCCATGCAATTGTTTCTAAGGGGAACATGTGAAGGTGTGGTGTTGGATTTAAAAGCCACTTTTCAATAAAGTATAAATATGCAGAAGTGGTGGCTAGTTGATGTGGAGCAGAATTGTGTGGGAATCTGTACGTAGAATGAGGAGAGAGGTCTTTCAAAAATAGTGTTCTAATTGTATAACTAAGATCCATGGACCACCAATAAAGTTTAAGGCACAAAAGTAGATGCAAGACAATGTGCCTTTTGGAAGTGTTTAATCATTATGATGTTTCTTTCATTTATTTGGAGATGGCAAGTTTAAGATTCAAGTTATGTTTTTGGCTTGTTGCCTTTCTCACATGCTTTGTATATCTTGTATGCAAAGGGGTGTGTGTGTGTGTGTGTGTGTGCGCGCGCGCCCCCCCCCCCCACACACACACACACAAGCGTGTGCATGAACGCATGCACACGTAGGTATAAATTTGTTATAGGAATAAGTCTCATCTTCATGTTAAACCATCACTAGTAGCTTAGTTGCATTCTACAAGGAAGACACTCTACCAAAGTCAATGCATCCAAAATGATCTTTCACATGTTAACTTAAGATGAGGCAACAAGGAGCACCTCTTTCATTAATGGTGGTTTTCCAAGTTCATCCACACGAGAGGGTGACTAATCCTTTGGTGGTTAGAGAAGTCATAAATTTGAATTAGCAACCAAGAACCACTTGTCATCTCAACAATACACATGAGAGGCAATACAAAAATGTGGATGACACCCAATGCACTAACAACCACACCGAATGCTTAAATTTTAGAAACACTTATTTAAGGATCAAAGACAATAACATGGCAAGCATGTTTGTGGATGTGCATGTGCACACACGTACACGGTTTATAAAACAAACATTTAAATACCTACTCCAAGCATCTATACATTTCCCAAAGTTTATCGTACAATGGATGTCTTAACCTCTTTTTAAGAAAATGGTCACTAAAGGGACATCCAAAAGTTCCCATTACCTTCCTTCCTTAATAACAACCATCTTCATAAGGCTTAGTTATACATCCAATAAAATTATTAAGTTTTGCCAATCTCAAGTTGAATTGGTACAATGAGTTGATGGTTTTTCTTGAATATAATGAGATGAACTTTGTTAATATTAGAGATGGGAGATTTTAGAGAAAGATGTTTTAAGCAAGCTAATTTGGAAGACCTTATTTGGAGCAACATTAGGTTGCATAATTCTACAAAGATTCATTTATGAATTTAAATAAATTTTGTATAATTTAATGGAAACTTATCACTTCGCATTGTTTTGATGTTGTTATATTGAAATTGTGAATTTTCCTTAGGTTGCCAATACAACTAATGCTTGATTAAAATTTTGGGGGGGGGGGGGGGGGGGGGGGGGGGGGGGGGGCGGGGGGGCGGATGCCATACATCATATTGATTGCATATGTGTGATGACTCCATCACACATATTTATGAATATTGGTCTAAGGGACAAGACTATGATTGATTGAAACAAGAATGAAGTATGGGGCACATTTTTTTGAATTAGTTTATTTACTTTGAAGACACCATAAATGTTAATATAGGGTTAAGCCTTCTCAATTGGTACACTACCTTGTGTTCTCTTCATAGTACCACTCATGAATATAGCTATGGGGCCTCCCTTTTTGCTATTTTAAGGTGCTTAGAGTGTGCTTCTACATACCAATGCACAACATAACAAAACTAGCCCTTCTCATCACTAATGATCATTGTAATTACATTCCTTTGCCTTTTAGAGTTCAATGCTTTCAAGTAGAAGGTAGAATGGTCTTTTCCTTATATGTCCATTTATATTTCATCCACCTATTGATGCCTCAATATAATGCTATTGAATCTATTCAATGGTAAAGTTAAGCTCTAAAACTTTCTTGTATAGATTCATATTATTAGGGTCCTTTGTTAAAGTAGCAATAATACCTTCTCAATGTCAAACAATAACACTCATCTTGTGCCTTGTTATATTTGTAGCACAATTGCCAAAGGTTTTGCCCACTTTTGTGATGGCCCTTATACATTTCTCTCACCATTGTAGGGGGTCCACTACCTCTGTTGTAGTTGAGGCTCAAGCTCGTTTGACTTCAACATCAAACCATGAATCTTTCCAAAAGGAGTAAAGCATAAATGGGGTGGACCCCCATATTTGTGCACTAGGGATGATCAACTTGCAAACACTCACAATTAGCACTAGAACATGATGCATCTCTCTATAGCTCAATGCCAGAGCTATCCAATAGCCTTTACGAGCTACATGTACCCTATTTGATATCACTCCACACGTGAAAAGAAATGAGCTTTGTAGGTCGCACCAGCATGACTATAATTACTAGAGCCATTAAAAAAAGAAAAACATTAGCACTTGATGGTCAAATAGGCTCTTTTAAGGGCAATTTTAGACCATCCGCTAGATGTTATAACAATCCAAATAGTCCCACCACATTAGGTGTGGTGGTTGTGCCATGGAAAGACAAATTGCATTTCTTGTTGTAGCTTTGTGATATCTACTAGACAATGTGTTGCAAACACAACTTTTCCCATAGCTCCTTCTCAATGGTTAATCATTGTAACTACACCACGTGGTCTATCTTTAGCCTTGATGGTGATATTCAAATCACCTAGAACTATTGTATTGGCCTTGTTGATTTCTTCTCCAAGCCTATCCTAATAGACTTAACAAAGAATTTGAGATTACATCCACCTCTATTACCTTTGTAAGAAATCTGATTGCCACCATATGCCCTACACTAGAATCTCACAACAACCTTTGGCTTAAGCTTTGAGTGGGCTAATGGTGAAGTACCACATTTTCCTCTCTCTTTAAGGTCCTCAAATGACTTCTTCTAAGGCCATGCACCTTTGGCTTACAATTCCTAATTAGCTTATAGTATATGCTATTTTTCTTGATCAATCACATGCCCTTTACACTCCAAGAAATAAATTTAATCTTGCTAGTTATTATTTCCATCTTAACTAAAATACAACTTCATCATAGCCCTTATCCTCCCTAAGTATCCAAAGATGTTCCTTTAGACTAATGACTTGGTTGCAACCTTTTTGAACAAGACCATCTTTCCTTGTTGTTATGGGCATTTGATGGTCTTACTATACTCCCTTATCTCTTTGGACTACTTAATATTGTCCTCCCTTAGTCCTTGTTGGGAAAATAAACCTTCCTATGCTCACCCTTCTAAATGTTTTCCCCCTTGGTTAATAGGTTGGTATGCACTTTTCTTGTGAGACTACTTAATTTTGAATTATGATATCCCCACGCCCACATGCCTATCAATTTTAGGCATATTTTTCTTAGTATCTTCCTTACTACTAGTTTGTTGAGACACTATATGTGTGCACACGTATTCATATGAGAAATTTCCCACACCTCAACATTTGTAACATGTGATTCAGATAATTGTGATCCCAATAGAGAGTTTGCATCAACTAAGAAGCCTCTAGATATCGCATTAAAAGCAGTAAGGTGGTGGTGGCAGGATCATTATGCTGCATTGAAGATGCATGTGTCTCCATGTCATGCATGCAAATAGGCTCATTGAAGCATCAGAGAACTAACATGTCTATAGAGAAACCCCCTATGAATGCCAATTAACAAGTAAGTTGTGAGCAGCACCAATGAGGACATGGCTCAGGTTGAGTGTATCCTATGAGAGGATCAAGTGCACCACAACAATGAGTGAAAAGAAGAAAAAGTCATGGAGGGAGCACCAGTACACAAGGTGTTAGTGGTTCTATCTTTTGACATCATTAAGCAGAGGTATGCTACACTTTTGTCATCTAGTGTTTATATCTATTTCTTGGGTGCCCTCCTTTGGAGGAAAACTTCGCATGCTGGTTCGAGGGAACATACCAAGGCAAGGCCACCCTTCTCAAGTTCTACTTTGTTAGGAAAGGATTCTATATGGTGGTATTAGCCTCAAAGTCAAAAAGGGATTGGGTTTTTTGGCTTCAGTTGTTGGTTACAAAGGTAACTTGGTCTATGCTTTGCCATGGTCATCAACCTTTACATCAAATGGTGTGCTTCGACACAAGTTCCCATATGGATTTCTTTGCTTGATTTGCCCCCAAGGCTAGATGGAGAGGCATCTAACATTGTAGCCACTCTTGGAAAAATCATATATTCCCCCAAAGTTACGAATGCCTCATGTGTGCTCGGGGTGGTTCATCGCCTTTGCATGCTTCAAGATCAACGAAACAAACCTCCTGAATATTTTCAGATGCAGGATCCCTCAATCTTAGAGATCATACTTAGCATCAAGTTCTCTCCTTTTCCAGATGCATGTTATCACTATCATAGTAGTGGCCACTTTGCATGAGCATGCCCTCAAAAATTGGCAAGAGACAAGGGCAAAGAGGAGCATGGAGAAAAAGAAAGTTCAAACCCAACCCAATCTAGAAACACTCTGCATGCTCAACTGTCAACACCATCTTCAACAAATCCTTAACCCAAGGACAAGGGCAAGAGTGTGGACCCCTAGCATCAAGCATCCTCCTTCTCAACCCCACAAGTCTCTCCTGCTACAATGGACGGCATCAAGAAAGAACGACAAGCTAAACCTAAACCACCAACTTTTGATCCAAATAAGGAAAATGTGCAACCCAAAGTTCAATCGAAGAAGAATGGTGGAGGAAAGAGCTCCAACAAGATCTCTCTCAAACATCTCACATGGCAACCACTTGTTAATCATAATTATTATGCTCCAATTGATCAGCATGAATCCATGGATGCTCCAAACATGCTCTTGGATGCTGCAAATATGCTCTGCTAATCAATGCAGATGCACACCTAAATTAAAAATGTTATCTTGGAACATTAGGGGAATGGACTCTGATCTCGAGAAATGAATTCTCTATGTGATTGTCTGCAAATATAAACCACATGTAGATGCACTTCAGGAAGTGAAGCTTGATGAAGCCTCATGCAACTCTCTGAACATTCCAAGATACACTATATTCCATGACCTTATATGCAGGGGTCGTGGTGGGACCTTGTTGCTTATTAAGGAGGACATTAGGACTGAATTGGCCTTGAGGTTGGGAGATGGTCATGTAGTGGTATCAAAGGTGAAAATGTGGGGTGACCAGTTTACTATGGCTTTGGTTTATGCAAACACATCAGCCCAGAGAGTGCAACAATGGGAGGTTATTGGTCACCTTATCTAGGACCAGCCAACCATACTAGTTGGGGACTAGAATATGACTATTCTTCCTAATGACCGTACTCATGGTACGAGATGCATGGTGCTAGAGGAAATTGAAGCATGGAGTAACCTTGAAAGGGCTTGCGAGCTCCATGATGTAGTAGTTCTAGCACTATAAAGGTACTAATGCTCCACACACTTGGCATAACAAAAATCTTGGCTCGACATTGCATGCATGCCGCTTAGACAATTTTTGTGTGTCATTGGGAGCATGGTGGCTAAGTGGGAATGCCACATATCGTATGCTGAGGGAGGTTTCTATCTCAAATCATATTCCCATTCTAATTTCCTTTAGGTTGGCTATGACAGGTACTACATTGAAGGGCCCACGTCCATTCCATTTCAATTGCTCCTTCTTGGAGAATGAAGCCTTTGTCATGGCCATCAAAGACACATGGAGATCTACAAGAGATTCTCCTCCCACACCTAAATCTAGATGGTTGAATTGCCTTCATGCTGCCATTAGCCTAGCCAAGGATCATGGAAGGAAGTCAGTAGAAGTCAAGAGGAGAAGTTTTAGAGATGTAGCATATGCAAGGAGCTCTCTACTAGATGCTTTAGCAATGACACCAGATGATCATGTATTACAGGCTCTCCTTAGGAATACCAAATCTTTCTTGAAAAAGAAAGAGGATGATGTAGTGCAAACAACTAAGGTTATGCTGAGAGGAAAGTGGATCACCCTAGGGGATGCCCTCAACTCTTTTTTCTCAGCTCCCTCAAGATGAAGCAAAAGAAAGAAACAATTGCAACAATTGAAGATGAGCAAGGCCACTTGCATTCGGATGAAGCCATGATCTCTAGGATTTTTGAAAGACATTTTTCTTCAATAGTTGCACACTGAACCAAGTAGTCTCCTAGATTATCAAACTAGGATTGAAGGGTTCATGCAAGAAACTATTGGGCCAATAACAATAGTAGATGCCTTATTGCTTGAGAGGCCTTTCTCCCTTGAAGAAGTATAGTATGTTGTTTTGCGGATGAAGAAGGGTAAGGCACTTGGGCCTAATGAGTTAACAACTGAGCTATTCCAAGCAATTTGGGACACTTGTGGCTAGGACCTAGTGGACTTGATGAATTCAATTAGGGGGACTAGCACTTTGTTAGAGGAAGTTAATCAGTGTCTTATTAAACTTAACTTGAAAGCTCATACAGCTACAAAGGTCTCAAATTGGAGGCCTCTGATAATGTTAACTTTCACCTATAAGGTGCTCCCTATGACCTTGGCTATGAGGATCAAGCATCTCCTCAGAAGGGTGATTCACCCTAGGAAGTATGTCTTCATCCATGAAAGCGAATTCAGGATGCAATACTCAACCTTCTATTTTCCATGGATCTTGCCCTGTCTCATTAGCTCTTGGTAAATGTCTATTTTGACAAAGCTTCTAATAGAATTAATTGGTGCTTCATCAAAGTTGTTCTAAAGCATTGGCTTTGGCACCATCGTCAAGAATATGGTGAGTACTCTATTCTCAAATGCTTCTGCATTCATAAGTATTAATGGTAGTATTACTAGTGCCTTCCCCCATAAGGGGTCCATTCACCAAGGTTGTCCCCTAGCTCTGCTTTTGTTTGCACTAATTATTGATCCTCTTTTACGCAAGATTGATAAGAAAGTTCAACATGGAACCATATGTGGACTCCCACTACCAAATGAATCAACAACCCCCTCTCAATTTTTTGTAGATGATAGTGCATCTATTGTTGCACCCAAAAAGACTTCATCAATAGAGACACACTAATGGACTCCTTCAATGAGTTTACTGAGTTTTCCTATCCTCTCATCAATTGCACAAACTAAAATGCTACCACTTATGTGAGGGGACCCTCAAGCATGGATTCTAAGCTATGGATTTAAAATCATGAAGCTTGGGGAGATTGTCTGATATCTAGGAGCATGTATTGGAATAAGGCTTATTGTATGGCAATGATTCCTATGGTTTTGGGAAAAGATAAGTGCCAAGGCAAGCAAGTGGCACATCGTACCCCTCTCCCTTGCAAGGAAGATCACTATGATCAACATCTTCTTAGTCTCAATGAGAGTATACATGGCCTCTCGATTTGTCTTCAGTAATTCATCATGGGCTCTTTTAGAAAAAACCTTTAGGCACTTCCTATGGAAACAGAGATGGTTCTACTAGGATTCCCCTAATTGGTTGGAATCTAATCACCATCGACAAGGTTGAGGGAGGTGCAAGGCTTGAGCCACTAGCTCTGAAGGCTAAGCATCCGTGCTTTTAGATCATTCATCGCTTGGAAGAGCAACAACCCTGGGCAATTATTGTAAGAAGTTGGATCACCTCTATTGCTCACAAAGGGAACTCATGGTTTGAACTTGGGTGGCAAGATGCAGTATACAAAATCTACTAGTGCCCTATTAAAATGGTCTTCATCAGCTTGTAGGAATGGAGACTCTTCCTCGGGTTCTAGCATATGGGAAAATCCATTTGCTTATGATCCCACATTAGCACCAATAGCTAGAAATCCTAGAATGTCAAAGAAACTCTCTGACAAAGGATTAAAAACTTGGGTCTAAGTTTGGGACTGTGCCCATTCTCAAATAATGGATATTGGGGAAATTAATGCCCTATTTGGATTGAATCAACTGGAAAGTATGTGAATGGAAAACATGTTGAGATACAAGAGGCATGTTTGGCCCCTCGATTGCAAAGACCACAATGCCCAATAAGCTAATCTAGTCTCTTGTTAGCCCAGTAGGTGTTCAACTGATCAAATGTCATAAGAGAACTAACTCTCCTCCCTCCGCTAGTCCCTAGCTCTACTCTTCTCTTATCTAACAAGTGGAGACCTTGTTGCCCCATCACTAGAGCTAGCACGTGGAAACACAAGGTCAAGCATGTCTAGAAAGCCACACTCATCTACAAGCTATATTTTTTTAGATAGGGGCTACTAAAATAAAGAAAATCCCCCTAAAGGCTTGCTTGGCATGGAAACTTCCTTTGTCTCCTCTGTGCCCTCTGTGCAAATAGGCACAAGAGGATGAGAAGCATATACTTTGGGACTATCATCATGCTACCCTAGTCTAGAATAGGGTTAGGAAGTGATGGAAGAAAGCAATCTCAGGGATGATTTCAATTTTACCACAATGCTCTTTACCGACTGAAACCATCTAGATGATGTCTCATGGAAGCTGCTCCGGGAAACACTCATAAATTTGTGCCTACTACAATGGATGCCATTATAATCTTAAAGGAAGATTGTGTCATTGTTTTGAAGTCCCTTGAAAATTCACACTGGATTTTCAAGTTGTTTGCTAGAAAGCTCAGGATTATGGCCATATAAACTAGTGTAACTTGCCTTTTTGGTCATGAGATGTGCTATACCTTTTGAGTGTTGTAAATAATTTACTTTAATAAATTTATAAGTACCACATTGAAAAAAAAAACATTTGTAACATGTAGCGATGAATATAGCAAATCAAACCTTTGTGACCACTTCTAAGACATTCCTATCAAAACAATTCCAAACTTTCTAAAGGCAACAACCTATGATCCCAAAAGAATTTGTGCCTTCTTTTGTGCATGCATAAACCCTGGCATGTTATTTGGCAAATACAAAAACTTCTTGATATTTTCAATGATGGTTGCCACCTCACCCTCAATCCAATCAAATAAACTAGGGAAGGCCGCCTAGACCAAGCATTCAACTCTAAGGATTTCTTCCGAGTTGAAATGCACCACCTAAAGCTAGGAATAAAATAAATATCATTTGCACAAGATCTCTCTCTAACTAAAAATTCCAAAAAGGTAAAGAAGAATCCCCTACCCACAAACTGATATTGGATGTGTGATACCTTGGCTTCAAAAGTGGTAGCAAAGACATCTTTTGAACACTCTCTCTATCGGAACCTTGGATATGAAGTATAGGAAAACACTAGTAGTAGAGTAAGAAAAATGCCTTTGCTTTAGCTTTCCTAGTGAGAAGGCTAGAGCTATATGCACCACTTTCTTCCCTTCTTCTTGCATTGATATAATCTTTCAATCAGCCAACACTTAGAGACCTTCCATAAGCACCACTTCCATCTTTTTCATGTCAACCTAGCTAGTTCTAGCTATCCCAACATAGTCTACCTCCATGGTATCTCTAGGGGTCCTTTGTAGTTTGGGTGCTTCATTTATTACACAAATATATATGCCCATTTTATGCTCCAAAAGTCATTTCTTAGTATGTCATCCTTGCATGCAAGCATTGTTGCACATGTAGTAAAGAGTGGAAGTAGTCAAGGGATCACTCCTACAAATGTAAGTGTATCACGTGGGTTGAATAGAAGGGACTTTAAAATTACATTTTTTAGACATTTCTTACATATAGAAGAAAATCATTTAATGGAGATATTCATAGGTTGAATAGGAAAAGGGTGTGTTTTATTTTTGACAAATTTAAAAAGAAGGGATTTTTGAATTAGGCATTGAGCACACTAATAGTAAGGGTTTACATATAGTATCATGCAATCGTATCAAGTTGAAACATTGTGATGAAATCCTGAAAAGTTGGTTAAGACATTTAATATTTACACAACTTGTAGTCTTAAAATTAACACTATATTAGGGAGTTTTGGAATTTTCATATACTTTGGGAATTTATAGGATTGTCAATATTTGGTCACATGGTCAAATTGTTACCCCCTTGCTTGAAAGTGAAACTTACTATCTTACTATTATATTATTTTAGCTATAGGTTCGGAAAGCACCGAACCTCCAAAGGGCTTCCCAAACCTCCCTTTTTCAATGGAAACCCCCTCCCCTCCTTTCTTTCTCGCGTGTAATATCTAATTTTGTCTTCCCCTTCCCTTTTTTCATTAAAGTAAAACCCCATCCCCTCTCTCTCACTTATAATTTCTCTCTTTCTTTTCCCCATCCCCTTTTTAATTAAATTCTTCCCCCTCTCTCTCTCATGTGTAGGGCCTAGGTTTTTTATCTCTCTCTTTCTCTCTCTCTCCTTTAATTAAATCAAACTTCTTTTTAAATCAAAAGTTTTTTTTCTCTCTCTCTCTCAGTTAGATTAAAATTTTTAATTTAAAATTTTCTTTAATTAAACATTTTAAAAGATTTTTTTATTTACAACTTTTTCGAACATAGTTTTTCACACACTTTGAGAAGGAGATAGAATAAGAGAGAGAGAGAGAGAGAGAGAGAGGATAAAAAGAAGAAGATGGAGAGAGAAGGGGGAGAAAGAGGAAAGAGAATAGTCTTTTTTAATTAAACATTTTTCTTCTCCCCCTGTCCCCTCTCTCTCATGCATAGGGCCTAGGTTCTCTCTCTCTCTCTCTCTCTCTCTCTCTCTCTCTCTCTCTCTCTCTCAGATTAAACTTTTTAATGTAAAATTTTTATTTAATTAAAATAAGGAGAGAGAGAGAGAGAGAGCAAAAAAAAGAAGAGGAGAGGGAGAGGGGGAACAAAGAGAAAGAGAATTATAGAGAGAGAATTATAGAGAAAGGAAAGATAAAATTTAAAAGAAAGAGAAAAGAAAAAATAGAAACTTTCTTTTTAATTAAAATAAGGATATATATATATATATATATACATACATACATACATACATATATACATATATATATATATATATATATATATATATATATATATATATATATATATACAAAGAGCAAAAAAGAAAGAAGAGGAGAGGGAGTGAGAGAGAGGGGGAACAGAGAGAAAGAGAATTATAGAGAGAGAAAATATAAAATTTAAGAGAGAGAGAGAGAGAAAAAGAAAAAAGGAAAAGAGAAGAGAGAGAGAGGGACAGAGACAGAGAGAAGAAAATGAGAGAGAGAAAATAAGAAGAAGAAGAGAGAGAATTATAGAGAGAGGAAAGATAAAATTTAAAAGAAAGAGAAAAGAAAAAAATTAAAGAGAGAATACAAAAAAGGAAAAAAAGAGGAGAGAGAAGGAAAGGAGAGGAGAGGGGAGAGAAAGAGAATAATAATAATAATAATAATAAAGAGGAAAAGAGAAAGAGAGATGGGGAAAAAGAGAAAATAGAATTTTTTAAAAAATAAATATTTTTTGAGAGAAAGATGAGAAATGGATTGTTGAGCGAAGTTGCAGTGCGATAGCACAGCAACTTCACTTGCCGCTTCGAGGCAGCGAAGCTATTGCGAAGCGGCCTAGCATTCCGTGCACGCGAAGCACGCATGGAATGCTAGTATAGATGATAGTACCAAGTTTCATCTTCAAAAAAGGGATTAAGATTTAGCCATATGGTCAAATCTTTATTTCTAATTTGTAGTCTTAAAATTGGCAAACACATGTTATTTGACAAAGTTTCACTACATGGTATAAAGTTCAAGGCTTTTGTATCCACTATAAGGTAATGTTTGAGGTGAAAATATGTTGAATATATTGATATTTTAATACAATCTACCTATAATAATAGACTAGTGAAACATATGTTTTTATTCCAAGAAAATTTTTAATTTGTATATTTTTTCTTCTAGAATATTTTTATTTCTTTAAGATGAAAGAGCCAAAGAATGACATTGGTCCTTCTAAAGGTAAGTCTTGCTTTCTAGAAAATAGGAAGTCTATGGTGAGATTAAAAGTGATGTGATGCACTACATGATCCATTTCTTTATGTTAGATAATTTGCAAAACTAAGCATATAAATATGACCAAAAATAGACCAATCACACACACACGAAGGTGTAATGCCATGATGTGTGGAACGTACTATTTATTCCAATAGAATTCTTCTCACTGCAAATGAACTCAAGCATTAGCTTGTTGGAATATGAATGAGGTTTCAAATGTTAGGTTCGAAAAAAAACACATAAACAAAACCTTAAAACTTGGCCAAAATCAAGGTAGCCATATTTCTTTACATACCGTGTCCTAATCCAAGACAAATGTTGAGTGATATCAATGGCCTCACATATGAAAAGCTATAAGACATAGATTCACATTTTTGTGTGGCATCAAACCAATAAATAAATTGGAATGCCTATTTGAGACTTGTCTCATTACAACCCATGCCCTAATTTGTGAAAAAGCACAACATAAGAGTTGGTTTGATAAACACGTCAAACAAAGAGAGTTTGGACAAGGAGACTTAGTCTTGCTAAAGTTTGTCAAGGGACACAAGCAAAAAATGAAGTTTAGGGGATTGGGACCTTTCAAGGTTTGCAATATCAATAGGATAAGGAATGTGAAACTTGAAACCCTAGAAGGAGAGGGCATAGTTTCTTTAACGGAAGTCACATCAAAATGTATTGCCATCTATTATATCCACTTCATGAATCTCCAATGATAGAACCACCAATAAATGTGAGGGTTGCAACCGTCACTAAACTCAAGGAGGTGAATGAGGAAGTGGTAGCACCAGCCTACCTAGAAATTACCATAAAATCCCAAAAGGCATATACCCATGATGCACTAATTGATGAGAGAGCCAATGCAAATATCTTAACACATGAACACTGCACCACCATGGGTCAACCCGAATTGCAACCAACCAATGCAAAACTTAGCCCATTTGGGGGGCACTCCTATCTACTTTTGGAAAAATGAAAACTAATGGTTTCTATTGAGACTAAGAGTCTATCCATCATCTTTTACATGTTTCTTAACAAGTTGAGTGTTGGTAAGAAAGCATCGTTGGGGCTTGTGTTTAAAAAACAAGCTCATTGTAATGTTGACTATGCGTTGTAGCACATCCACCTTACCATCGGTAATGTTAGAATAGTAACAGCATTCAGTAAGGGAACCACGATTGTCCCAAAGCCTGTAGTGCCACCAGTAGCTAAACCTAGTGTCAACCCTAAGGAGAGGGGTAGTACATCACAATCTACTCCCATAGTACATTCATAGCTGCATTTGGTAACCACACCCAAAGCTACGGTCCAAATACTCAAGGAGGTCCCTAAGCATGGGTCTCACGTGCTCTAAGGCTCTAGCTAGGGCCTCTATGATCAACAAAAAAAAGAAAACGAAATGAAGTGAAAGGAATATCAAAAAGCAGATAATCATCACCTTGTGAAGGCCTAGTAGATTTCTAGGGATGAGTTAGGACTACTCGAGACCCCGATGCCTTATCTTCATATAGGGGTGATGTCTAGCTGGAAAATTTAAAAAAAAATAAAGATGGTTTGAGTGAAAATAAAAGTGAGCGCAAGGAAAAAAGATTTAGTGTTGCCTTGCGAGGGCTTGGTAGGTTCTTAGGTGTCGAGACAAGACCTAAGATTGATACTCTGTTTTCCTTAGGTCACTACGCTCAACTTGCGCTACGAGTATCAAGTCTAGAAGTATTAAAAAATGATGAATCAAAAGTATTTGAAAATGAAAGACCAAGCTATAGGAGTCCCTGCCTAGTAGAGGTTCATGGTTGAGTTGTCCTAGGTATGTGGTAGGTACAGTCCACCACTCAAAATGACCTCTTTTGGATAATTCTTTTTAGTAGCATGTTTATGTTGGAGCACTTGGGTAACGACTAGATTTGGATCTCTATTAGGTTATACTTGGCCTCTCCCTTGTGGGTTTCATGCCTTGATTTTGTTAGGGGGTAGGGTGAGAGCTGTTTGTGTGCTTTGTTGAGTATTCCACTTTGTAGCAGCTTGATACTCTTGATAGTTTCTTTATGTGTAGATTGGTTCATGGATTCGACGGGTTGAGACACCCTATCTTGGATCACCAATGAGAATGGGATTTAAACACCAGAAAGTGTCGAATAAGTATCGAATGATGCAAATTTAAAGCGAAATTAAAAAATCGATGGAATTGGAAGATGCATATCTGACAACTTTAAGTGGCCATGGAATAAACACCAGGAAGTACATGATAAGTGTCGAATGTTGCAAATTTAAAGTAGAATTTAAAGACTGACAGAAGTGGAAGACGTGAATCCACATACAATTTTAAGTGGTCGTGGAAGAGGAGAATTTAAAAGATTGACCTTTGCAGTGATTGTGGATTTTTAATAAATTTTTCAAGTGCCAAATTGAAGTAGGACAAGTTTCTAATAGTTCAGAACTTCAAGACAATGGATGCATAGAATTTTTTAGATGTGGAATTGTGTATTGAATGCAAGAGTAGCCGGAAGCCGAAGCATAAAGGACCAAGGGAGAGTGTGAAAGTGGCTTGGGGGGAGAGTTGAAAGGGTATGACCCTTAGGCCTACCACCCCCTGAAAAAAATTTGATGAATCTTGGGTGGGGGCATTTTTTTTCATTTTAAAAAAAAGAAGGGTCCAGCCTATCAACGTTGATGATTTGGGATGGAGGGGGGTTGTGAGGCTAACTCGAGGCTAAAAACAAGCTACCAATCTGATTATGCAATCCTTCTTCTTCAATGTTTTACTCCCTATCACCAGTCTCCACACGAGGAATGGTTGCCCATTGTGGAAATCTAGATTCAGTCTTTCTCTCTTCTCTTTATCTCCTCCAAGAGACTATTCATGTGGGCAAAAAGAAAGAGAAGAATAGGATGAAGAATGCTTGTCCGACATGTACCAGATTGAGGCAAGATTTTGAGGATGCTAAGAATTGATATTCATATTGTGTAGAGATCAATGTTGAGTCCAATGGCTGTCCATGTATTCAATTTTCATGACTTGAAACATGCAATTTAGCAATATGTCTATTTTATGAAGAAAATTGACTTATTTTTGACAATTTATGGTTCAAATGAAATACATATGGTATGAAATTTTTTATGAATCTTTTTTGACATGTCCTTGAGGGTTGCAAGTAATAATATCTAGAATTTGTAATTAAATGTGATTAGTATCAATAATTAAAAGCCCAAAATACAATATTTAAGTGAGAAAATAAGGGTTTTTTTTTGTTTCGGGTGAAAAAATCACATTCTTATGGATTGAAATGAAAGATAATGGTGTATATCAGTAATCCCAATTAAGTTGAATAAAAACTAAAAAATAATTAGTTATTAATAAATCAATAAAAATAAGTTTTAAATGGAAAAAATAGATTTTATATGCCGAAAAAGTACACATGTGTGTGTAGATGTATGGTGGATCTAAGGCATGAAGTTTAGCCTCAGCTTAGCCCCATTTTCATATTATTGTATATAATTTATTGCTTTTTAGACAAGAAAATGACATAAGATATTCTCTACACCTACCACCACAAGCATAACATTAAATTCTAGGGAGAGGAGGGGTCATGAGTGCTAAATATAGATTGAAATCTGATTTTTTAAAAATGCACTTTACATATAGGATGCGTTTATTCTAAAAGTTAAAGGGTTCACTGGCATGAGTATACTTGGTGCTATTCCCTATCCAACAAAACGAAGCAAATGTGTTAGTATGAAAAGCATGAAGAGAACTATTTGCACACTATCACAATACTATTTTGAATAAATAAAATGGTTAAGCACGATAGATCATCCACTCTTGCATTACATTCATTACATAGTATTGGAAATATATATCCTAAATGCATAGCACCTGCCTTTATGAACATTGACCCACATGAGGGTGAGGAGTCCCAAGTTGTTGGGTTAGTGATCCATTTTCTTTGGGGGACTTACTTACTGAGGATTATACTTTATCTCTTGGAACAATTGATGATAAGAGAGGACTATGTATCGTATGTGTTATGTGTTGAATGGCACATCTTGGGGCCAATCCCCGAGGTGTAGAAGAGCCGAAGTGGGTTGTAATAGTCAGTGGAGAGATGCTTCTTGTGTATTTGCTACGAGGTGCTAGGCACCATTATATTTGCGTACTCCCTGTGAGGAGTTGGGAAGGGATTTGTTGGACTATAAATGATACAAACACGTGTCTAAGTTAGATAAGTGGATATAGCCTCTAGACGCTCTTGGCCGTGAGGTCGTGGGGTATTTTGATTGATCATAGAGGTCTAGCTAGAGCATTAGAGCCAGTGTTGGGTGGCCCATTTTTGGTCCCGACACACTTCAATGGAGACACTGCAAGTACGCAAGGTGCTCCAGTCTCAGTTGTGGTGGCCAACACTATTTCACGATGCAATTAAGATTGTGAAGCATTATGATGAGTACCAACTGACCAAAGTCTTTACTCAGAAGGACAAAATAGAGTTGACCTTGGTGATTGTCATAACAAGTGTGGTGAGGTCACATGCATGTACAAACCCATTCTATTCTCAATTAAATATCTTTGTTCCACACATACATTTGAGATAGTATAAACTAAAGGCATGATGACACAAAAATCATAGTCAGGGCCTCAAAGGTATGTGTGAAAAATGATAAGATGATGAGGAGTGTAATGGTATTATGATATTGATCATGTAAATCTAAATGTAAAGGACATGAAGGCACAAAAACTAATGGAGTCAATAAAAATTATCCATATGAGGGACTAAGCCAATGTTCACAAGAAATCGAGGTTTAATGTAAAGTGAATTGCAAATTTTAAAAAAAACTTTCAAAATTGAAAGAAGAAGATTTAAAACCTCAAACTCTTAAAATTTTTTAGTTATAAATATGACAAATACATGTAATTTGATTAAAAAATCTTTGCAAAAATTTGAATTAAAGGTTTTATATTTGCTACCAAAAATATTTTTTGTGAACATTGGACTAGCCTGTTGGTAGTAGGCAAACCCAAACTAGCCAATTCTCGTAATAGTCTCTTCCAAAGGGGGGCTATAAATAACACTCACTCAAGAATATTTACAAAGATATATAAAGTACAGCAATGATCAAGTTAGTGTGCAATAGTTTGGGGACAAATTGATCATGTTAGTGTGGAACAATTCTAAGCCAAACGACGATTGTGTTGTGTGTGTGTTTTTTGAGCACTAGCGAAAAGTGAAAACGTGACAAAGAAAGAAGGGGGGTGTGAGTCGTAAGTCTCTCTCTCTCTCGCTCTCTCTCTCTCTCTCGCGGATCTGTATATAAAAGACAGGAGAGCAGGGAGACTGGTAGTGTCGACTTTGAGCTTCTCTCTGTGTCTCTCGCGCTTGCTTGCGAATAAAGTGTCTGAGCGCCCTCTCTCTCTCTCTCTCTCTCTCTCTCAAAGAAGGAGGGGCAGTGTTAGTGTTCTTCGAGCTTTCAACGAGGAAATAAGTCGTAATCTCGCGCCCAAGAATGTATGAGATCTCTGACTGTCTGTCTCGTGTCAAATGCAGAGCGGCGTGTATGCAATCAATGGCTAGGTGCAACATGGACTGCAATTAGGGAATCGTGGCAATGGGGATTGAATTAGCCTTACACCTAAATTTGCAAAACGTGAGGTGGATTTGAGAAGCGCAGGGAAAGGGATTGGTTCTTTATTCTGGATTTTTGGGCGGGGGGGGCACTGAGGAGTAGGACTGCCAGACGCAAAATGGCGGGGGGGAGGGACATAAACAATAAATAAATAAATAAATAAATAGTTTGTGTGTAAAATGGGGCATTTTCTGATGGGAAGAAATGAAAAATGTTTGGGCAGACTGGAAGAGCTGGCTCCCACGGAGGCGGCGGGGCGGCGGGAGGCGGAGGAGGAGGATGCGAGGCGGGTGGTGGCGGCCTTCTACGCGGCGCTGGAAGCGGGGGACGGGGAGGCGGTGCGGGCGCTGGTGGGCGGCGGGGGAGACCTGGAGTGGCGCTTCCACGGGCGCCCGCGCGACCAGCACCTGTTACGCCTCCTGACGGGCGCCGCGCCCCTCGCCCCCTTCGTCTTCCGGCCCCTCACCCTGCTGGCCTCCGGCGCCCGCGTCTTCGCCGAGGGCCGCGACGACTCCGACGGCACCTGCTGGGTTCACGTGTGGACCGTCCGCGACGGCTCCGTCACCCACCTGCGCGAGTACTTCAACACCTCCCTCACCGTCCTCAAGCCCTCCTCCCACCACACCCCCAACGACCCCCTGTGGCAAAGCCAGCTTCGAAACCCCTCCAAACCATCCATCCCTTCTCTCATCCTCGCCATCTAGCCGAGCTACCACCTCTCCAATGCCTGTTAGCTAACTCGGTTAAGTCTCTTGTGACTCACGAAAGTCTCATAAAGTTTCTAACGGCTCTAGCTAATCAACAAAAGCTTCTACTAGCTGCCTAACTACTAACCTTTCTAGTGTGACTGAAGCTTCCAACTAGCTAGGCAACTAGGAAAGTTTCTCGTGACTAGTGATGTTTCTAGTAGCTCTAGCTCACTAGTCAAGTCCTATTTAGCTAGTAAAGTTTCCATGATTCTAGTGGCTCTAGCTAACTAGGGATGTTTCTAAGGGCTCTAGCTACCCCTTTTGCCTCCTCTCCTAATCAACCACTAGTGAAGCTACTAGTGGCTTACTCCTAGCCCCTCCTAATCAAGTGTACACTCAAGTTATCAAACTCCCTCTTTTGCCCATCTTGTCCATATGTTTGTCAAGATCCTTCCATGTGAATATTTCCATACTCCCATAGTCTTGAACCTTCAAGCACTCCCAACTTTCCACCTTCTTACATGCTTTTGAAGCTCCAAGTCTACACTCCCTCCTCCCAAATGTTCAACACAATGGATGCTCAACTTATACAAACAAGATGTAATGTTCATGCTTTACCAACGTTGGGTTTATGGTTTCTAGACATTAGTGAGCTATTTTTTGTGAAGTTTTGGTTTAAGTCTTTTGTTCCACATCTCCAAATATTTAAATAGAGAGAATCTATCTTGGTTTTGAATATAACATCTTTGTTTTAAGGGAAACATCTCATAAGTTATAGATGGATCTAATAAACAAGCCTTTTCCAATATATGCTTAGAAGACTTTTTGTTTAATGTGGTGTATGGTAGTTGAACTTGTGTTAACAAGCAACAAACAAAGCCATCTCGAGAAAACTAAGAGAACAATGGTGCAAACATCCAATGCTTCATAAAGGGTCACATATAAACCACACACACACACACACACACACACACACACACACACACATGTAGCATCAATAGCCTCCTTCGGATCAATGCATAGCTCAAGAGGCTTTGTTTTACTTTAATCAAAGAATGATCGGGACAACGAAACATACATGTTTGTGGATCACAAACAAATGATTTCTTTCACAATCTTTACCAATTAATGTATACAGTTAGGGTTAGGGTTTTGAGCTCACCTCAAATCTATAATATGCTTTGCCATTGGTAAGGTGATGTCTTGGTATCCGTTTCAAGCTCTACCCTCATTATTATAGTCAAGTTCAAACTTGGCCTTTTCAAATGCTTTTATAAACCTCTCCAACTAATAAATTTGAACAAGTTGAACTTCACCTTTTCAAGTGCTTTCGTAACTAATGAATGACATGATGTAGTAACATTCTTTAAAGGTCTATTTTTTAAAGTCCCCAAACTAGTAGCCTTTTCCAATAAAGTATTATAACTTTTGTATACATCATCATCCAAACTATGACATACACATGAGGCTCCCTGGGTAACTAAACCAATCTAACCTAGTCTCTCACAAGCGAGAAGGAGACAACTCTTTAAAAGGCTCAATGACGATGAATGATTTTTTCAAGATGAAAATCAATAGAGTTGAAGATTATACTAACATATATTGACAAAGAAACTATAGATTAGTATTCATTGATACTTGCTTATTCCATCCATTACATTTTTTAGCATGCTCTTAACCATTTATGCAAAATCAACAAAAAATCAAAATGCATACCAAATAGGGGATATAACATAAAGAATGTTTCTTCATGAGATAAGTGTGGGATAATCACCAACACTCCAACAACAGATTCTCTTCCGTCTTCATATATCAAGCATGAGATTAGACATGAAACAACTCCTAGATCAAAATTGATACTTAGGAGCACACAATTAGCTAGCAAGAGAAGAGAAGGATCAGAAAGGGATCCTTTGGTACACATCTTATTGTGAGGTTTTCAAATATCAAAATTTGCAATGGCATAATCCAATAACTCTATTTACCATGATGATCAAAGGGGAGCTTATGATTGAGAAACCATGAGGTTGCATGTATGCAAACCCCAAGATTACATGCAACTATATTTTTAAAAAGGCTAAGCCAACTCAAAGGGAAAATTAATATTTGGTAGCTTGAGTACAAAGTTGATGTGGAAAATGAAGAGAGACAAGAGGGGAGAGAGGTGAAGCACCCAAGAGCACACACACACAAATGCAATGGAGACTTGAGAACACAGAGAGATAGGGTTGAAATCTTCTTCTTCTTTCTTCTTCTTTCACAAAAAAGAACTAAGTTTACAACATGGTAAACGACTAATATGAAAGTACCACAACATATGTACATGCGATCACTAAGTGTGAACTCGATAGGAAAGAAGAGGTGGCACAATGAATGTGCCATAACCAAGGATGGAATGCGTGGGTGTAGTCCAATTGTAGAATTCATTGGCATATCTTAATATTGGTCACCTAACACATCGGTAAATAATATCATGCCACATCACAAAGGCACGTAGTGGATGCTAGCTCATGTAGAGCTCGACATCTCAACACTCCCCCCCTTGAGCTCAACATGAGCTCATCGTAAACTAGAAGCATAGTCTTGAAGTGTTGAAGCTTCTTAGCTTCGAAGGCCTTATTGAAAATGTCAGTAGCTTGATCTTCTGTGCTGACATGAACCAAGTCCATATCACCTGCTAGACCCGCCCTCGAATAAAATATTAATGGACCTCTATGTGTTTGGTCTACACATAATACATTGGGTTTTGAGCTAATTGAATGCTACTAAGGTTATCACATTAGATGAGAATCTTCTTATCCACTTGCATCCCCAAATCGCCAAGTAGCTTGTGTAACCAATTTACCTCACATGTTGCAATTGCAACACCTTTGTACTCTATACTTGTACTAGACAAGGCACCTATCAGCTATTTCTTGTTGCTCCAAGTAATGACATCACTCCCAAAGGAAAACATAAAACCACTCGTACATCTCCTATCTGAAGTAGTACCAACCCAATATGCATATGTGTAACCATGCAAGTCCAATGGTACACATGCACCATAGAATAAGACATAGATAGTCCAATGTGGACTTGACATAGTATAATATGCATTGCACTACATTCAAATGTGACTTTTGTGGAAGCTATTTAAACCAACTCTCCAAACCAACTATGCAGTTTAGGTTTGATCTAGTGATTGTCAAATAGATAAGGTTGCACACAATCTTTTGATACATAGTAACAGCCTCAATCAAGTCACCCTCATGTGCACTAAGATTAGCATTAACATTCAAAGGTATAGAAATAGGCTTGCAATCAACCACATCATACTTCTTCAACATATCCAATGTATACTATCTCTGTGACAACCCTATATCCATTGGAGTCTTGATTATCTCTATGATGAGAAAATAGTGCAGCTCTCCCAAATCCTTCATCTCAAATTTAGTCTTAAGAAGATCCTTTACATTGTCAATCTTTGTCTCACTATCACCCACAATGATTAAAACATCCATATAAAAAGTAATCACCATAATATCTACATCACTCTCACATACATTGAGTGAGTGATTGGCATGTGCTCTACGAAATCCAATGCTGATAAGGTATTCTACAATCATGTTGTCATGCCATGCCCTAGGTGCTTGCTTCAAACCATACAAGGCCTTACAAAGCTTGCATACATAATTTGGATGATTATCATTCACATAACCAGGTGGCTACTCCACATAAACTTCCTCTTGTAACTCCCCTTGCAAGAAGACATTCTTGATGCAGCCACTACTATGATAGCCCTTATAGTGGCCATTTAAGCTACTAGAGCAAAGGTTTCCTCATAATCAATACCATAAGTTTGTGCATACCCTTTGGCAACAAGCCATGCCTTATAGTGCTCAATAGATCCATTAGACTTATGCTTGACCTTGTAAATCCATTTGCAGTACTTTCTTGCCTTTAGGTAAGGGCACCAACTCCCATGTGTCATTATACATTAGTGCAACCATTTTTTCATCCATAGCACAATCCTAGTACTCATTACCATTGCATCCTCAAAATAAGTGGGTTTCACATCTGGCACAATCTTAGCCACGTATTGAAGGGGAGCTACAAGCTCTACCCCGAGACCTACGGACCACTTATTGCTCAAGTGTTTCGAATCGAGCGGCCATGGCTACCTCTCACATAGCCGACGCGCAATGCCTACCTTACGAGTGTAGTGAGCTTACCTTGATACTCGATCGAGTACCCTCCTCTTTCTTGCACACCGGTAGCTCCACGATCCTTGAGGCAAGGTCAAGCAACCTCAATCCCTCTCCCATGAGTTTCATCCTCCAAAGCCACACGCGAGACAAGAGAAGAGAAGAGAGGAGGGGAAGATGAAGAGAGAAGATGGAGAGCTTCTTCTCCAAGATCCCTCACTCTCACACAATCACTCCCTCACTCCCTCACACTCTCTCAATCCCTCTCTCAAGCACAAGCAAGAAGGCAAGGAACAAGAGAAGAAGAAGAAGAAGCTTTGGCCACACACAAGAATGAGCTTCTCATTCACTTTTCAACTTTATATACAAAACCCTAAATCCCTTTTGGGCGGTCATCCCCTTTTCCTCTTTTTTACATGGTCGGCCGTAGCCTAGGCCCTTTTTCCCATTGTCCTTCTATCTTCCTAGATTCCTTTCCACTACGCTCGTCTACATTTACAAATTGCACGAGTGAGAGCCCGGCGCTCTTTTACAAGATTTCAGGGTACGCCTTTTTATTTTAAAATGCACCTTTTCCCTTTTGCATTTGCCTTGGACTTTTAAGGTTGCCCTTGCACTTTTGGTCTTTTCTCCTATTCTTTCTTCAGTCGGGCTACCTTTTTTCCGCCTTTGCCCTACGTCTTTTTTTATTTCCTTTTGCTTTCTTCGTGTTGGGATTAACATTACCCCCCTCCTAGACGAGTGCCAGTCCCATGGCACTCACCGTCGTAGGTAGCAGGCTGCAACATGCACCGAAGACATGGGTGACAAGGACGTAGTGGCTAGTTAGGTCGGCTGCTAGGTGGAATAGGTAGGTGGGTGACACTGCTTCCAATGTGGTTGGGTGAATGATAGGTGATGGGGTTTAAGGACGATGACCAGGAAAGATTCCGGTGTGCTTTAGGCTTCATGAAGATACTCGGCATCTTTCACACTGTTGTGGTGCCCCTTATGTAGCCAATCGTCTTTTGAGTATTAGAAATATTTGAAGCAATAAGCAATTCCTTAGGAGGGTGGTATTGGAGGGATTTATTCTGGAGAAACCCCCCCAATGCTGTTTTCCTTGAAAATCCGTTGCTTTGATTGAAGATCCTTGTCTTTGAGTTGAAAGTCTTCAGTTTTGAGTTGAAGGTCTTCAGGCTTGTGGAATCAATAAGCGATCCGTAGATCTTGAGGCGTTGGGCATGGATCATTGGACAATGAGGTTCCAAGATCTATGCCAATGGCAGTTCTACCTTGACTTGGTTCAATCATGGTAGCCATCAGCAGGCAGATTGCTAGCAACATGAAATCTATTGAGCCATTTAAACCTTAGCAGCGAAGCTCCTGAAGTTGCAGTAATGGAGTCATGTCCGACTCATGGAAAAATTCCTTGTCATTGGAAGATGTAGTGGATGATCTTCTTCAGCCAAGCAGCCAGTTCTTGAAACACGAACATAACCTGCAAGAAAAGTTGTGTACTTCCTAGGCGGTGTGTCTGTCTCACTGTGTAGTGCATGGTGCCCGTGCCATTGGAACTGGGGGAACCTTGGGCAAGCCCTTGGGAATGTCCCACACTTGAGGACCCAGTTCGTGCATCGTTGGAGATGCAGTTCAAAACTTAGGGTGACAGGTCTGAAAGTCCTGCCCTTGATGTGCCCTAAGTGTGAAGTGGGGAAGGGGCTAGGGAGAACCCTAAATGCAGTAAGTGTGGTGCACAATAACAATGAAGGGAGATTGCAAGCACATGTGAAGTGTTCTCCTTGTTAACTTGCTTAGTAGTAGATTCATCTTTCAGCTTTGCTATTTTTTGCTCTTGTCTTTCTCTCCAGTCACCTTGTCTTTGTTCCCATGTGGCTTTTTCTCTCTTTGCTTTCTTTTTTTTTTTTTTTTTTGAGAATGAGAGAGGGAGTACAATTGTCAAGGCATATCACACCCACAGAATCATGGGGCAGTCGCAGGCATTGAGATAAGAATGCGCGACTTTGTAGGTATTCTTTAAGATCGGCTTTAGCTCTCAGAGGAGTGGTTGACAAGAAAGGGTGATTACACCTTGTGAAGCGGGTGTCACTCATATTTTCTAAGAGCTCTAGGCAAAAGGAAGGAAGGATAGTAGCCCGCATCATTAACCTAGTCATAGCTCTACTATCTATTCCTAGGTTGATGTCAAAGAAGAGTAGGTGGAAATGGGCTTCCTCTGCTGTGGGTTTTTGGAGTAGTAGGAATTTGATAAGTCGGAGGTAATTACAAGTGGTCAAAAATGCTGGATCTGGGCAGGAAGAGAAGTCTGCAAGGAAACAATTTATAAAATGAAGTATATCTTCTAACCTAAACACTAAGCATTCCTCAGGGCTCCTAGCATTTACATTATATATTTTTGGGAAGTCGTAATCCCCATGAAAGTCTCTATCATAGTCCACTCCATGCCTACGGGGGTAGGGCATGTAGATAGGATCATTGCGCTCTTCGGGGAGTGAACTGCAAAAGGCGGTCCATGCATCAAAATTGGTGTCCCAAATCCTCCTCCGCCATTTCGGCTGTGCCTCGTAGCCTTGGACGGTTTTGGGAACCATATTGACCTTATCTTCCCAGTAATCCTGTGGTTCTTGTCGCCACCTAGTCATTATCAGGCTCCTCTCTTCAATCCACGTGTTTGCAAGTTCATTAGCCAGATCCTTGATCTTAGCTAAGACTCTTAGAGGCAGGGCCCGGTCCAGAGAGCGTGGGAAAGCAAATGAGAGCTCAAATGGCCTTTTGTGGAACTCTTGCTGACGCCAGATGACCAACTCCTGGGGCCAGTCTACAGGATGTGCATCACCTCTCAGTGGCATGGGCTCTTCAGGAAGTTGTCTTGGAATTGTGCGTGCTCGGCGTTGGGCCTCCTCAGCTAATTCTTGTCTTCTCCTCCTTGCTGCAACTATACACTTAGGAAGATGGGCATCTGCAGGTTCTTCCTGTGGGAGATCGGGTTGAGGCGAACTCGACATTCTTTGTTGCTCTTCTTCATCACCTTTCTCAAAATCCGGACCCTCTTCGACATGTCTCTCAACCACAGATGGGATGATTGGTGGCGGTGGTGGTGGCTGTTCATGCTCCTCAAATTCTAGCTCCTTGACCTCAGCAATGGAAAGGCCCGTACAGCGTAAGTAGTGGAATTGTTGCTCCTTAGTGATCCCTGTACTCGTTGGAAGCTCCCGCTCTTGAAGACCATATCTTAGAGCTCGGGTGGTCAGCTCCAAATTTCTTTTCACCTTTTCCACTGGATCATCGCCCTCAGCTTGTGTGACATGGAGTACCGTGTTGAGGAAGGCTTGCCGCTGTGTTTTAGTAGTTATTTCAGCAGCTTGAACCCTGGCTTCTGCAAGCACCCTTTCGCATTCTGCCACTGCTAAGCGTTCGGTCAAGTCTCTCACCCTGTCAAAATTATTCCTTTTCCAATACATAACTCTTTCTTCCATCCTTTTTCTCTCTTCCTCCAGTTGGCTCGCTAGGGTGGTCACTACTTTTTGCTCATTTGTTAAAAACCACAACTGGTTCCTTTCTCTTAACTTCTGAGCCAACTGCTCTTCAGCAATCCCTTTGGCTTGATCTACAATGCTGAGCCTTTGGTGCACCTCAGCAGTACTTCTGATTTTTCCTGCACCAGCTGCTCTTGGCTTTGGATCTCAGCAAGGAATAGCCTTTTTTGATTGATAGCCATGGCCATGAGGGCCTCTACATCTTCATGGGAGGTCTCCAGCGCATCTTGTAATCTTTGCACTTCATCTTGTAGCCATTTTGCTTCTGCTGCTGAGAGTCCTGGCCCTTCACTCTTCAGAAACTCGATTTCACTTATTAATCTGTTTTGTTCTTCTAGCTCCTGCCACAAACGGAGCTCCATGGTATGTTCTTGTGGTGTACTGGCTTCGCCTTCCTGAACCTCCTGTCTTAGCTTTTCCACTTGAGCGACCTTTTGCTGTAGATCATTGTATTGCTGCACTAGTAGCTTTAGACTCCTTTGCTCTACCACCAGGTTTTGCTCTTCGTCTTCCAGCCTTTGTCTAAGGCGGCTTTCGTTGTCCTGGGCTTCCTTTGCTTTTGCTACTAGCTGGTCTTGCAGGGCCTTCATTTCTCTTCGTCGGTCGGCTCCCTGCCTTGAGACTTCTAGCCTAAGAGCAACTGACGTTTCTTTTTCTTTTTCTAGCTCCATCAAGGCCACTTTCTTCTCTTCCTTCGCCTTGTCTAGTTGTGCCAGTAGCTCAACCACATATGCGTCATAGTCAGTGTCGCCAGGCATGGGAGTATGGGGTGTGGTGGTTGATGCCTCCAGCCTTTGTCTTTTAGGGTCTTGCCGTGACTCTGCATCTGCGGCAGTGGGCCTTTTCAATCCGGTTCCTGGCACGATCTCGGCCACTTTGCTCACTAGCATTTGCATCATGTTCATTAGCTGTGCCGTGTCGAGGGGAGGTGTGGGTTGTGTGGTGGTTGTAGTCTTGTTTCAGTCGTTGCAGACACAAAAGAAGAAGGAAGTGGATGTAGTAGGGACTTGCCCTTGCCTACGAGTTGCTTCCACACTTGAACTAGCTTCGGCTTTATGACGGGGGCTCACAGGTTCGAGCTCTCCACCCTCGTGGGTCTCTTCCACAGATCTTCGCGTAGCCTCTGCCAACTCGGCCAGCTCCTTCAGTCTCTGCTCTTCAGCTTCTTCTTCCGCCCTTCTTTTCCTGTCCTCTTTTGCCTTCCTCAGCCCTCCTAGACTCTCTTTGAGCCCTCTTGATTTCAGCTCGTTCTTCTTTGCATTGGCTACCACATGATAGGGCAACTTAGCTCGTTGAGCTCACAACTGATCAGCACAAATGCAAACTATAAAGAGTATAAAGCTGCTTCAAATAAGAGGACACAATAAAGCACAAACATAGATCTCACCCTCCCCTTGAAAAAATCAAGGCATGAAGTCCATGAGGAGGGATAGGTCAAACATAGTCTAATAGAGATCCAAAGCTAGTTGCTAACCAATTTCTCCAACATAGACCTAGTAAAAAGAATTGTCAAGGGAGCCATCCTAAGTGGTGATTTGACTTGCCTACCTAACTTAGAACAACTGGATCAGAAACTCCTATTAGTGAAGGACTCCTATGGTCTATGAAAACTCACATATTTTTCATTTGATCACCATTTTTTGCTTTAGTACTTTATACTCATGCATGCAAAAAGGAGGGAGCTGAGTGTATTGTGACCCAAGGAGAATAGGACATTGGCCTCAGGTCTTGTATCAGTACTTAAGAACCTACCAAGCTATTGCAAAGGTGACACTAAGTCCTTTTTCTTTTGCTCACTTTTTTTTTTCTCCAACCATCCTTAATTATTTTTTGGCTAAATGCCACCCTCAAGAAGAAAAGCCATTGGCCCTTGGTCTAACTCGTCCCCAAGAACCTACCAATCAGCTCTTGGAAAATTTCTTACTTATTTTTTTACTTTAGGGATTAGAACCTCTTTTTACACAACTTTGTATTATACATTTTAAAAATATATTCATTGTCTATTTTCATTGATTTGGTAGGCTTCCCTAAATGCCTCACAACTAACAAGGATTCTTAGAAATAGTTGCCTAGCAAACTAATAGAGCAAGGTCATTGGGACTACCCTACAAAACAACTCTTAGATTGCTTGACTATGTCTTTACATGAGGTGGACAAGTGCTCAAACCTCCCTAGACACACCTACCCAAACCTTGGGACTTCATGCCTTGAATGATGGTCCCCAAAAAAAGAAAAATTTCCCAAGTACATATATATACACATATAGCATAAAGGGAAAGAACTCGTAAAAGAAGGACATCACTTGGATCGACTTGGCCACAAGAAGTTGCTATGTAGCAACACGCTCTCTCTAGGTGCTCTGTCAAATTTTTTTAGTGCAGCACTAAAACAAAAACCCATTAAATCACACCCACACCAAATAAACAAATGACCTCTTGGCCTAACGAGAGAAACCATTTCACTACAAAACAATCAGCCCTCTTGGCCTAACAAAATCAAACATTAAATCTAATAGGAATGGCCATCTTGGCCTTTAAAAATGTAACCATACATCACACCATTCAACAACCTATTGCTGAAAAAAGACTCTTAGTCCCCATATAAACCATATTGAAGCACAAAATTAGAACAAGGGGATGGCCATTCAAGCCCTACACTAAATGTATCAAATTATTAGCTAACCACCCTGCATAAATGGCAAGGGGTATTCTATGATAATTCCATTGAACGATCCAATGCGTTTATGATGGAATAGGAAGATGGTCAATTGCTATGTGGCTCATAACCTGTACTAACCCCATCGGTGGCCAATAAAAGACATGTCTAAATATGGATGCTCAGGATAAGGAAAGATTAACATCAGGAGGCAACTGTAAAAGCCCCTTTGGACTAACAATTAAGGAAAAACATCTTCAAAAAAGGCATAATTAGCCAGGGATTCTATAAAGTGTCAAAGCCACTCTAGACTAACTGTTAAGGAAAGACATCTTCAACAAAGGCATAATTAGCTAGGGAGTCTATAAAGTGATTCCACTGTCACATGGAATCGGCTAGCAAGTCATTGTCTCAACAAAGATCTCAAGGATGTCCAAGGTTGCATGATGGTACATCCTTAAAATGGGATCTCTCACACTATAGGTCCCATTCAATTGGTTGATCATTAACCGTGATTCACTTTTCACTAATAACTGATGAATACTACCATGTCTAGCTAGATTCAATCCCATATACAAGGCTTTGTATTTTTCCATGTTATTTGTAAAAGTAGTGCCTAAATACACTCTCATTTTTAAAACCACTCACAACACGACATAGGTCTTTAATGACAACCCCAACACTCACATGCTTAGCAGGTCCTTGAGAAGCCCCATCAAAATATAATGTGTAAACCAAGGCTTCATTGATGTAACTTTCCATGGAAATCAACCTACTCGTACTCATGATAGTCAAAATCTAACTAAGAGAGAGGGTGTAAGACCAATAGAATCTCTCCTTCTTCACTGAACTCCATAGGGATGTTGGTAAGAATAATATACTTCAACATCCCATGTGAAAGAGCCATCTTGCCACTCAGTAATGTGATAACCCTTACTCCACATGATCACGTTGCCTTGGTGGTAACACTATTCTAAATATGGATGCTCAAGATAAGGAAATATTTTTCCCATCCAATAGTCTTGGTATCCCCTCTACAACTTTAAGCTGAATCATGAAGAACTTGCAAAGGCACCTAGTCCAATGTTAGCCCCTATATATAATAGAGCTTTAGTTTATTGAAATTTACTTCCCTTGACACCCTCTTTGTTTCTTGATGTACCATCTGTTACTTCATTGGAGGAGTTGGTTATGACTTCGATGGATGTGGATCCATTACCTTTTTGCGATCCATACAATTTCAACACCACTTTATGGGGTCCTCTGCCTAGGGTTAGGGTTCCTTTGAACCAGTCCATCCTGGCTCTTGCTTCAAAAAGCCAAGGTCTTCCCAATAGCAGAGGGTATGAGGTCCCATAAGAATTTGGTTTGACCACCAGATAGGTTAGCTAGTAATCTTTTCTTGCAAGGGTTGTTTTTACGTATGGGAGGATGCCCAATGGCTTGATTAAGCTTTGATCTACCAATCTGATAAGCCACTGTGTAGGTTAAATTCCTTGTAGGCCTAGGTTCTTCATTGTCACATCGGTCATTATGTTTACTGATGAGCCTCCATCAATCAATGCATCTGAAATAAAGCATCCTTCTATCCATACACTAATCTCTGGGGTTCCAAGATCTAGGAAGGCATTAGCCACATCTACTTCCTTTACAAGCTCTTGGACTATGTCTGACTTTGTTGTTGTTGGGGGAGCAATCCTTAGGCCACATCTTCTTGTCAAGATGCTTTTGAATCTTTTTCGACAACTGGGAGATAACATTAGCAATTTTTGGAATGTTAAGTTTGGTTTAAAGGTGTTTATGTCTTTGACCAAATCATACTCTTTGATAGGATCCACAGGCTTTTCCAATTGACTGGGAAATGGGGCCACACCCATTTTCATATTTCCTTTTTCTTTTAGCAATGGTAGCATCGCCACTTCCTCTGTTTCTGGAGGTGCTTTTGTGTTGTCTATCTCTTGGGCCTCTGGTCCTATTTCTGGGACTGTCTCTGTGGCCCTCTATGGCACTACAGTGCTCTGTACTATACTATTCTGTTCTTTACTGCTCTGTCCCTTTGTTGGCAAGTTGAACTTCATAGTCTTGGCAGGGGAGTTGTTCTCTTTCTGAAAAACTGGTTCCTTCTTCTTGATGCACGTGATAGCGGCAACTTCCAACTCTACCAAATTTGAGGCACACTCTTGTGCCTTGTGCTGGTTATCAATGGCATTGGCCTTGATAGGGGCTAGACTTGGACAATCCTTTGTAGTGTGGCCTTCTCCTTTGCATCGGCTACCAAAAGAGCTTGTAATCCACAGATCTTCTAGGGTTTGGACAATTCGATGAGATATGACCATTTTCTCCACATCTGTAACATTCTACCTTGGATCTCTAGCAGACCGTCGTCCTCTATAACTTTGAGAGGGAAACCGCCTTGGACTGAAATTAGGACCAAACTCCCTAGGCTTTCTTGATGAAGGAACCGGGGAAGGAGAATGAAGGAAATGGTGATGAAGATTGAAGGAGATGCTGAAGATTGAAGTACAGCATTGGATTGAGAGCAATGGAGGCTCCGTCTGCTGGTTATGAAGTCATTCCAGGCGTCTCGGGTTACGTAAAAACACGGTATGACCATTTTTATGAAGAAAATGAAGGATTTTTTATAGTTTATGATGATAATTATATTCTTGTTGGATAAAAATTTGTTTTAGTGCTATTTGCATTATGAGTAATTGCTGTTTATTGGAAAATCTTGATTTTGCAATGATTTACATGCTTTATTTAATTCCCGTAAACCCGAAAAGCGGTCTTTTAGTGGCAAAATGGTAGTTTTTCCATTTTGGGTGGGTAAAAGGTGTTCCCATGGGGAGAATATGGAAGATAAATTGAATATTAGTATGCTGAAGTGATTGGAACAAGAAAGACTAGAAAATAGCATATTTTATTGCTAAATAAATCAAGAAAATGGAAAAAATAAGAGAAAAAATAGAAATACGTCTTGGAAAAATAAGAAAAAATATAATGATTGTTTGTGGATGTATGGTAGTGGCAAAGCATGAGGTTTGGCCTCAGTTTGCCTTATCTCATTGTTAAAGTTTGTGATTTATTGTTTTTTATACATTAAAAAATGACAAAATGAATCTCTACACCTATGCAACAAAAGCAATACCTAAACGTAGGGGGTTGGGATGTTTGAATGGTGTGATTTGTGTGTTGATTGTTGCTGATTTTTTGATGCATCATGTCATAGAGTTCGTGGTATGTTAATTATGAGGACAATAGCACGAGTGTTATCTTGGTGCTATCCTTTCATTGCCGCAACCAGTTAGTAAATGCATTTGGAAAGCTTAGTTGTGCACAAGCACGTTGCTAATTTGAAAATGATGTTTGAGCACTTTAGAATCATTCATTTTGCATGTGCATGAAACCATGGTAGTAGAATAAAAACCTGGATGCATAGCACCTGTTTTCAATGACAATGACTCACGTTTGAGTGGTGAAAGGCATCCTAAGCCGTAGGATAAACATTCGTTTCTTGGGGGATTATTTGGTGAGGAAACATGGTATCTCCTAGAGACGTTTGAAATGAAAGAGTGGAGTTTGTCCGTTTGTTTTATATGTTGAGCAGCATATCAAGGGGCTAATCCCTGTTATGTAGGAGAGCTGCAGTGGGGCTGCGGTGTTTCTACCGAGAGGTTGCCCCCCATGTATGTGATTATCGTGGTATTTATGGCCAATGTGTATGGGTTCTCCCACTGTGGAGGTTATAGAAAGGGAAAGGTTGGACTACAAAACTACAAAACTATAAACACATAGATTAGGCTTTAGGACAGTTTGTCCTTTAGCAGTAGATAGATGCTCCCAGTCTGCGAGGCCGTGAGGTGTGTTTGACTGTTATGAGCATGAGGTTCGGCTAGTACCATAGCCAGTGCCGGCCCATTTCATGTACCATCACCTGTCTTTCCACAATGAAAGCAAATAGAACCTGTAAAACTTGTAGAAGAGGACATCTGCTCTGTAATAGCATGAGTAGGGCTATCCAATACATCCAAGGAGCTCAAAGAATCATGAGAACTCTCATAAGCGAGAACAGGCTCATCAAGAGGACTGTCTGCATGACTACAAGAGCTGGAAGTCGTCATAGCATACTGCAAAGGGGATTCATCCAAACCAGAAGGGGGGAACACAAAGGAATCAACCATGGATACAAAAGCTCCCACACGAACAAGCCTAATAGACAAAAGCATGACATATCCAACCACTGTAGCTCGCAGCCATAAAAGCATAAGGATGCCTTGAAGCCATAAATGCATAAGCATCCTTGAAACATAGGAGTATACATAACTTTGCAGTGTCACATACCATGTATTGACATACCTATCCAGCCAAGAACGGCAGGTGGCAAATAGACCTGCAAGAATCGAGCTCCAATAAAGGCCCAAATATCCATGTAAAAGCATCTAGGTAAGAGGCTCTGTAAAATACATAGCAATAGACCATGTGCATACACGGGTGGCCATAAAGATCAACTGCTCCCTGACATACACGAGAAATAGAAACCCAAATAGCATAGATGCCATACAACAGAGAAGCAGGACGGCCATAACTATGAATCCCAAGCACTATCCAAGTCCACTGATTGGTAAGTATCCCGCATATCAAATGCAAATGAGCAATTACAGCTCAATAGGCAACTGCCAAAACAACGGAGCAATTCACTGCTCAATACTTGTAAGTGCATCCAAGTAATAGCCAAGATCCATAATCAGAGCATCAAATCCCATATAGCATCCAAGGTCGTAACGAAAAAAGCCAAGTCGTAACGAAAAAATCAAAGTCAATGTCTAACTACTCAAGGGAGTACTCAAATGAATTTCGAGACGAGCTCAAACAACTGCCATCCACAGCCAAAGCATAAAGCATTCATCAAGACATCATAGTCCGTACTGGGTAGCCTAGGCATAAACCATGTCATAGATGAAATGCTAGCTGCAAAGAAGTGACAGTCAAACCCAAATCAAGCTCTAATCTCAGCTCAAAAGCATTACGGAGCATAAACAAGACATGTGGCATAGTCCAAATACATCATGACATCATACCGAGTAGCCGGAAACACCCCGTGACCAATATGCATAACCCAACTATAGCATAAATAGCTTCAACCCTAAAGTTTCCAGCAACAAATAATAGTCCAAAAATGAGTAAAATAATGCTCAAACCAAGCTCAAATAAAGTGCCAACCATAGGCATACATCCCCGTATGTATAGGCACCAACCGGGCATAATTGGGCATCAAATGCCAAGACATGTAAGCATAAAATTGAAATAACAGGTGGCTGCCCTGTTTTGGACAGATTTGGGATTGTTTAAAACAGTCAATGTCTGAGCTAAATCAGCTCCAAATGCATCTCACATAAGAGGCATAACATCCACAAGTGATCCGGTATCAATAGACATCAGTAGAAGCATCACATAATCCATAGGCATACAAATACATGATGTCTCAGACTTGAAATCTGCTGCAAAAAGTTCTATCATCAGAATTTTGAAAATTTGACATTGTCATTGTGTCCGGAGCGTGTCAAAACCCCAACTTAGACTCTTACCTTGCTTGAATCGGGTTCCGAATGCTCGAGATATGACAAAAAGAGTGATTTTTGAACCATTTTTGCAAACATGCGCAAATAAAACATGAGCATGCTATTATACTTGAGGGGCCAAATCAAGGTGGGTAGAGGATAAGCAAGAGCTCAATGAAGGCCTACAATAGGCCTACACAAGCCTAAGACAAGTCCAAGCAAGAGGTGAAGAGAACAAGCTTCAATGATGGAAGCTATGGCTGCCTCTTCATGGAACCTTGTTGTTCATGTCAAAGAATGGCTGAGAACTGAGTGAGAAGTAAGATCTCATACCTCGTACAGATGCCAAGAAGAGTTCGTGAAAGAGTGGCTCTGATACCAGTTGAAAGGGATGCACGAGATGTGGGAGAGAAGAGCACACATAACGTAGGTGGTGTCAACAATGTTATGACAGCCTTATTGCACTTTCATATATATATGAATAAAGAATATGGGCAGTCACTGTACAGGGGTAGGCCCAAGGGCCTTTTACCCCAACATATGGATTGAGTGGGGATCCCAAACGATTTCAGGTACAAATTCTCATTAAAAAAAGAAGACTAGATATTTTAGCTCTTCAAGAAGTTAAGTGTGGCTTAATTTTCCCACTTGTGATGAAAGATTTCTTGGTCTTTTCTGATGCTCCCATTAGAGGGTCTCATGGCACTATCTTGCTATATAGACACTCTTTTAACCCTAGTATCATTATGAGTAGGGGCTCAAGGAATTTTGTTACAATCAAGCTCTCCTTTGCTAGTATTGAAATCTTTGTCACACTGTTGGATGCTCAAGTGTGGGAAAATTTGTCTCTACTGGATGTAGCTATTACCTCCATGTTTATGGGTGATTGGAATATGGTATTCTCTTATGTAGACTACTCTCATGACTCAAAAACCCAGGTAATCGAGGAGGCTGATGCTTGGAATGTGGTATTCTCTTTCGTAGACTACTCTCATGATTCAAAAACCCGAGAAATCAAGGAGGTTAAGCTTGGAATGTGGTATTCTCTTCCATAGACTACTCTCATGATTCAAAAACCCGGGTAATCAAGGAGGTTGATGCTTGGGATTGTTTCTATGTAACTCACGGCCTTATAGACGTGGTTGAACTAGATCATGAAATGGAGACTTGCAATTTTACTTGGAGAAACAAACGCATTGATGCTTCATGGAGAGCAATAAGGCTTGATAGGCACATGGTAGCTCCATCCTATGTCTACATTCATAATCTATGCTTATGCCAACTTTTCTGATCATTTCCCTATGTCTTAGCTTTTGTTGGAATACTCTATGATTTTTCTAAGAAGTTGGCCCCCCTTAATGCCAGGAGGTATATTCCATGGTGGATTCCATGAGATTTTTATTCCACGGTGGATTCCGTGAGGTTTTTCAGTGGACTATATTTATTTGCCGAGGCTCATACACAAGGTGAAATCCTTATGTGAGAAGTTGACAGGGACGCCTTTCCTTTTCGAGCGTCAGGTTAATTTAATGTGCATGTGGGTGATTCCATAGTGAGTGATTCTGCAAATTACATATTTAAATGAATGGACATTTATGAGTTTAGAGTGCGCTCGTATTAAATTAAGGTAGGAAAGAGTTCCATTCTATTTAATTATTTTGTAGATGAAGACTCCTAGGTATTCACTTTTGTGGGTTTTATCTTATTATTTTCTAACAATTATGAATGCTTTAGTTGATGTGTAGAGCAGACAGCGGTGGCATTGGGAAGCACCAGGCGATGGCGTGTATTCAAATTACTTAGAATAATTATTTATTTTGATGGGCACACATCTTATCACTAAAGGCGTGGCACCAATATTTATTTGGACACGCTTATTTATTAAAGTGCTTGACAAACACTTATTATTTTGTATGCGCATAGGTGCTTGGTTTAAATATTCTATTATTTGACATTGTATTTGGGCACAACCCAATTTTTGGATGCCCAAACACTTTACTCTTTATTTGGGAAAAATAAAACACAAAATCCCAAAGCATGCTACTTGTAAAGTGGGCTATTTTTGAGCTTGGAGATTAATAAATTTATAAATACATGCCTTGTGGAGCACTCACACAAGGCATGGGGGGGGGGGGGGGGGGGGGCAGGAGATTGCACCCAATTTGTCTTTTTGTCTCATGTCATGCAAACTCTATTCTTGCTTTAATGAAGCTTTTGTAGAGTTCTTTGTTCTTGGGGACCTTCCGGCATTCACTACGCGCGCATACATCATCCGATTTGCGCACCACCCTACCCTTTAAGCTAAATGTTTCCTTTCTAAAGAATCCTAAATTTATGGCTAAGGTTTGGAATAACAACCCTAAGGAAGTTGATCATATAACTGCATGGGATAAGAAGAATATTGCTAAGTTAGTCTTTCTTGCTAAAGAGTTTGGTAGAAAGAATGCCAAGTTCTAGTGATCTTCATCTTCCCTTGCCATGGCTACTAGGGATAACCTTTTTGCTACTATGCAAGAGTGCCTTGATGATGAGATACTTACGTTACTACTTGGTGAAAGTGAAGTGTTCCTTGAAGCTTGTGAGGAGGAGAGAATTGAGGGCCCCTCATTGCACATCTCTATGCTTCTTTGGGGCGGTAAAAAAAAAAGATTGCAAGACCTATTTGTCCAAGTTACAGGTTAAGATGGTACTATAGTCTATGGAAAAAAAGGGAATAGCTGAAGTATTTTGCTCTTATCTATCTAGCATTGTAGTAGCAAACCCACTATTGATGCCAACTATCCCCATAAGGCAACAAAGTTGCTCAATCAATTTCCTAACATGGTACTTATTGATAAATTTCACAGTTTGGATGGGCCCTTTCATGCAGATGAAATCCATGATGTGGTGTTTCAGATGAAGAAAGATAATTCTTGGGAAATGATGGGTTGCCAATTGAATTCTTTCAATGCTTCTAGGAGGAATGCAAACATGATCTATGCTCACTTTTGAACTCGATAAGAGATGGATGCATGGTGTTAAGGAACATGAATCAAGGCATCATCAAATTGATTCCAAAGAACCCCCATAGGTAAACATGTAAGGATTGGAGGCCCATCACTCTATTAAATTTGTCGTACAAGATTTTGGTAAACCCTAGCAGTTAGACTCAAACATATCTAGGTAGAAGGGTATCACAACAAGCAATTTGGATTTTTTAAAAAGAGAAACATTCATGAAGAAATTCTAAACCTGGTTCTTCCTATGGATTATGCCTTAGCCTTAGATAAAGACTTTGTCATGATCAAGGGAGACTTGGTCAAAACTTATGATAGAGCCTCAGGTAATTCACTATATGCATACCCTCTATATCACATGCATTCAAGGCCTATTTATAAGTATCCATACCTTTGAAATTTTCCTTAATAAAACATAACCCTTTTCTATTCAATTTGTAAGTAACCCCTTTATATGGGACCCTTCTATATGTAAAATTTGTGTAAAATGGTATTTTAAAAATCCCTTATGTTGAACCCACATGATACATACATATATTTATGGCTGACCTCCTTAGGGATAGAGCTAGATGGGATTTCATCTTGCTTACTTTAAAAAAGAGGATTTTGAAAATGTATTTTTCAACATAGTTCTCTCTATGGATTATGCCTTATCCTTAGATAAAGACTTTGACATGATCAACTGAGACTTGAACAAAGCGTATGATAGAGCTAGGTAGGATTTCATCTTGCTTACTTGAAAAAAATGGGTTTTAAAAATGTATTTTGCAAAACGGTTTGCAGTTTGTTTGGCAATGCCACATCTTAGATTTGTATGAATGGGTAACTAAAGGGTTCCTTTGAGATGTGCAGATCAGTATACGCCAAGGCTATCTATGGCTCCACTCTTATTCGATGTCATCTAAGATCCATTGTTATGGAATTTGGGCATGCAAGTAGCAAGTAGAACCATAAAAAGTATGCCCCTTATTACTGTGGCTCCTACTTTACATGGTAGATGTTTGCAAATGATAATGCAAACATCATTGAGAAACATAAAGATAGTATTCTGGCATTGTTTTCCACACATGATGCCTTTGTAGAGGTTTCAGGCTCTATGAACAGTAGGGAGAAGACTAAATTCCTACAGCTCTCTCACATTGAGGACCTTGGAGTATTGGAAGCCTCAGGGTTGCAAAACATTGGACTCTAATGTTGCACAACTCTTTGTGACTACTTGGTATCGACTTCTACCAACGAGCATTGAATGGGACCCTCCATCACAAGAGGAGATTACTTGCTCAATCGCTCAATTTGGTTTACTGTAGAGGTAGTGTATAGTGATCTTTCTTGATTTTGGCATGGGACTAAGAAAACATTCTCTATTTTTGATATAGGGATTATGGTTTGGTTAGATGTGTGGGATAAAAAACATTTGGGTTGGCTCCCTATTAATGAGGTCTAGGGCAAGTTTTCACTCACACATAAGAAACTAGACTAGCTACTTTATATTTTCTCTAAGATCAAATAAGATTAGCAATCTTCTACCACACATATAATCAACTTTAGTTGGAATCAATTCTTTGTTGGTGAGGTTAAGGTAGCTAATGTGAAGACTCTGCTTGAAATCCAAACAAAAGGATGGATCACCAGGGCACATGTCTTTTGGGTCACATATCATCACACAGTTTTGGCTTAGAAACTAAGATCGTTAGTCTTATTTTCTTGGAAGGAAACTCCCTTTATGAGGCTCAATATAATGCTATGGAGGGTGATCCTAGGCAAAATTCCTACTAAGGATGTGATTGGCAAATGGAAGCAAGTGAATAGCATATGTCCAATGTGTAAAAGATTTGATGAAAGGCTATTTCACCTTTTTCAGACATGTTCCCATGTCAAGAAGGTTTGTCTTAAAGTTCAGAGTTGGTTAGCTCCATGACTTTGTTTCTTGGAAGATAGCCCTTCTTGGACAAAAGAGAAGAATGTCACCTTTGGTATTTCATCTTTGGTAGATAATCCAAGCTTGTGTCTTAAAAAAAGTGTGGGAAGCAAGGAACAACTTAGTCAATAGGGGGAAAACTTGGCTCTACTATGATCCATTGGATCTTTCTGTCAAGTTCCATCTAGAAGTCATAGGTTAGCTAAAAGTTAAATCAAAAGGGCAAAGTTGTTAGGTGATCTATTCAAGGTTGCATAGCTCTATAAGATCTTGATCTCTCTTTTTCCGAGGCTGTAAATACTTACTACTAATACAACAAAAAATTTTGCATTAAAAGAAAAAGTTGATTTATTAATGGGAAGCTAAATTGTCACTCCCTTGCATATGCAAATAGATGAGATTTACTTTTCTAATGTCTATACATTGGTATTTTACTTCGAAATATTTTTTTCCAACCTTCACTTGCCATCTTTTGTTTTTCCAATTTCTCATGCAATTCATATGTGTATCTACATCAAGTTTCATGATAACTAAATTGAATTGATACTAGGCATGTGATCACATCTTTATGGAGTGAGAGTTTGGAAGTTGTTTACTATTAAAATCCATTTTTATGCATGCGATCACATATTTATGCATGCACTTCCTCTTGTACAAAAAGGGAGAGTTTAGAAGAAATGGAAGTTGTCTACTATTAAATCCATTTTAAAATGTGAAATCGATTTCATATTAAAATAAGATGTGGATGACCTTACAAGAAGCAAGTCAAGCTCTAGTAGAACTTTGTAACTTTGTAGTCACCAACTTCCAAATAATCATCCCTAGGCTTAACTCTAAGTAAAGCAATCTCCTAGTCACAAAACTTCTCAAAATGGGTAGAGGCATCAAAGACAATTCATGGCTTGCCCTTAAACATATGAGCATTTCTTATCTCTCAATATTTAGCTAGTGCTACACTTTTCACCATAAGACCAAAGCTCAAAGAATATGGGAGGCATTCTTCCCTTTTGTCCCAAACAATACAGACATTTTTCATGTTGCTATATCATGGAGCTAGGCTTTAACCAACTAGCCATACATTTTTAGACAACATTTCTAAATTGCACGATATAACCTACAAATATGGAACTCATTTTCCACAAAGCCCTTACAAAGGAGGCAATGCATGTTAGTTGTTTACACTTGCCTACTTTATCTTGAGTAGATAGCCTCACCATTAGTATTCTCTAGAGCATTAGGTTGTATCTTGCCTACTTTATCTTGAGTTAGTAACCTCACCATCAGTATTCTCTAGAGCATTAGGTTGTACCTTGCAAAAGGAGTTGCAAACTTCTAAGCTTCTTAGTAGAAAGAGTATGACGAAGTTTGACCCAAAATCCATGTGCTCTAAGCACCGAATCTTCTTTCTGAATTTCATGTTTTGATATAAGCTTAGAGATAGGGACCTCATTGAACCATATATGATTCTAATTGGCCTTTATGAAGGCTTAAATGAGCTAGTACTTCTCTTTCTTAGTCAAAAGAAACCTTTGTTTAGCAACATGTATCGAAATCCAATCAAGTGTGACGATGTCCCACAAATCACTCCATGTCATGAAATGTTGATGCTATGAATTGAATGCCTTCTTTGAGCTAAGCTAATAGAGATATTTGTTATCAGCCATGACTAAAGTTGGAAACTAGATGGACATGTTAAGAGAGGATTCTCCTCTCTAAGGATGATGCCACTTAGCTAGCACAAGGATCTTATTCCATGATCCACCAACAATTATATCATGTCAGAAGCCTTAATTTTAATTCTATATTCACACAAATAATAGCATGTAAAGCCACTCCAATCTTGCCAAACCTTATTTTTTATAGGTGTCATAAAGGTCCAAAATCTCATAAGAATAGCCCATGGTTGGCTTAGTGCATGGCAACTTATGCAACCATCTCACACTAAATTTTTGACAACTCTTTCATAAAGTGATTAAAAGCCCAATCCACCAAGCTCCTTTTTAGTCATCACTTGAGACCAAGAGCCAAAATGCCAAGTATGTTTCGATTCATTATGCCAATGAAATTTCCTAAACACTTTCACAAAATGTTCCCATGTAGATTTTTCAAAAGAGACACCATGGCAACAAAAAAGTATAAGATTGAAGGATCTATTTCAAGACCACCATCTTACCAAATATAGCAAGCAAAATTCAGGCCTAGAATTCATTTTTTGCATAATTTTTTGAGCTAGCCACACAATTTTTTGCCTTAGAGAAATCTCCACCCTGATTGAATCTCACAACCAAGGCCAATGTTTTTCAAGCCCAAGGTTTACAACATCCATGGGTCATTTTGATAATGAACATTTATCTAGAGAAAAAAAGTACCATTTAGCAAAGGTAGGCCTTCAATTCATTTAGCACTAACCTATAAATCAAGATTACAAAGTAAATGATAAAAATTTGCCGCAAATAAAGGGCTGCAAATGGACATCCTTGGAAAATATACCTATAAAGAGTGAAGGACTCTTTCAGGTAACAATTGATGTAGAGCATAAATGCCACACATTCATGAAGAGGTCCTTTTACCATTTGGTAGAAAATTAGACAAAAACCCATCTTCTCAAGGGTGCGAATGAAATTTCACTTGACTCAATCATAGGCCTTATTGATGTCAAGATTAATCATGAAAAAGCATAGCCCAATGATCCAACTAAATTCAGAATAGCTTCATGGAAGTTTCTTTTTTGGATGAAACCAAATCGTGTGTCTTACTCTTATTAACAAGTAATTGTGTATGCTTTTGTAGGTATTAACTTGTCTCCTCATCATGAATTTTTTACTTTCAACTTGGGTTTTTAAACTTCATGTACCTTCAACTAAGAGCTTCAAGACTCCTTTATGGTGGGTGGGTGGGTGGATCAATGAGAGAGAGAGAGAGAGAGAGAGAGAGAGAGAGAGAGAGAGAGAGAGAGAGAGAGAGAGAGAGAGAGAGAGAGAGAGAGAGAGAGAGATGCATATATGTAAAAAGAACCCTATAAATGTAGAAACCACCATAAAGTACATTGTGCTTTCAAAGTGGTATCCACCACACAAAAAGCATGACACCTTGACCTAACTATGGAAAAGATCATAGAGCACATCGCTCTCTAACATACATACACAAACACTTTTATTTAGTCTCCTTTTCTTCATTCTTAAGTCTAGGGAAGTCTTTATGTCAAGCCCAAACTTGAAAGCAAAATAAAAATCTTATCAACCAAGGCCTAAATTGGAATGGTTGCCTAATTTTGCAAATGAAAATGAAAATCTCGAGTGATTTTTCATTTTATACAAGCTAATGATTTTACACGGATGGATGTCTATACACATTTATAGGTCAAACTTAAGATAAACCAAGTGTTTGAACCACCTCAACATGGCATTTTATTTACAAATATGTATTGTAAAGATTAAAATAGATAAACTTTTGAACCAGCTCAAGGCAAAAGGTGCCCTTGATAGGGAGAGCATTTAAATCCTATTTTCAACCACGCTTCCCATATAAACTTTGTAGGTTTAGATATATCTTGTGCCACTTGAGAAAGCAAAGCTATTCACTTGAAATAGGTATAAAGCATGGGTAGCAAGAAAGTTGATCCCATGTCCATGAAAAACTAAGATTTAGTGCCAAGGAATTGCTAAATGTGAAAAAAAAAACCTTGAATTTTTTTGTGACATACTTTTAATTTCACAAATCAAGGTCACCTTATAATGTATACGAACGTGTAGAATCTAAGGAAAGACTTACAATTTGCCCATCTTAGATATTTTTTATGTCTCCTAAATCTTTTTCAGTGAATAATGGGGTGACCTGGTCGAGGGTTCAAACCCAAGGTATGAATTTTGAAATGTCAATGTGGTGAGGTAATTCCAAACCTAAGGTGGAATTGTCAACTTCAAAGATAGTGTTCATGAAAAGTGAGGTTTAATGTCAAGTTGCTTGTTCAATTTGTAAAAAGTTTTGATGAAGTCTAATTCTAAATTCTAGGGTCATTTTAGTGTTGTCATGACCAAAAAACCTCTCAAAGCTAACAAAAAACTTGCAAGCTCTAGAATCTCCAAAAAAAAAAAAAAAAACTCAAAATGACTTTATCCATTCAAAAGGTATGAAACTGTTTGACCTTTCTGTTAATTTGTTCACATGACAGCAACCCTTACTATAATTTTTTAGTTTATAAAAATATAAAAAAATATTATTTAAAAAAATATTAAAAACATTATTTGCTACCAATAATTAAAAAAAAAACAATTCAAATTTATCTTGATAGTAAACCGGTTGATTTTTTCGACATTTTAGTTATGAAGCTAATGTCCATTACCTTTTCTCCACAAGAGGAGGCATTTCAATCTCTTGATGTCTTCCATGGGATAGGAAGAAAGGTTTTTCATGAACATTTTCAATTTGTGAACAGCGTGAAAAGCCTAAGGTGATGTCCAATGGAAGAAAAAGTTATTCATGCACATTCTGAATGTGAAAAGCCTAAGATGAGGTCCCAGCGGGAAAACAGTTTTTCACGAGCAGTCTCAATTTGTGAGGAATGAAAAGCCTAAGGTGATGATGTCACAGGTGGTGGAATATTCTCCTCTTCTCTGGTAAGGACAACGAGGGATGATGGAGAGGAGCTGGAAAGGCTCCCGAGTCCCCAACGCGGCGGGAAAGGCAGGGATATGGGGAGGATCTTGAGTCAAACCATACCCAGACTCCGAGTACGTGAGGCTCGAGAGTCTGCAAGATTTGACGGTATTTGTGAACAGCTACGACTCTTGTGGACAGCTAAGGCTCCTGGTCGCCAGCCTGCTAGAACTCTTGTTTCCCAGGCTGGCGCAGCCAACGCTCTCTCCCTCCCTCACACGTATACACGCGTGCCTCTCATCGTACCCCCCACTCCTCTCCCTCCCTTTCACCCACCTTCAGTCACCCTTTGCCCTCCAACTTGTGTCTCTCGCTGTCCTAGTACAACCCACGCCCCCACCCCCACCCCCCATACCTCTCACCAACGTTATTCAAAGGTGTCCCCTATGCAAAACTTATGGTAGTAGCTCTCTCCTTTCCTTCGTGTGAGAAATTGTTTGTCACATACATCATTTTCCATGTTCATCCACTAGACACATTGCTATCAAGCGTGCTTTTTGACTAGGCCTTGACTTACAAACTTTCACAGGCAAGCCAATTATGCAAAAGGTCCACAAGTTAGTTTCTTGAAGGGTTATAAAAATTCTTGGAGGTATTTTCCATGTGAAAAAGATCCAAATTGTGGATAAAGCATTCCCTTAGTTATGCATGATGAATTTAGAGAGGAAAAATGTCCATTGGATAGAAGGTTAAGAAAGCTTCCAAAAAATGCAATCAAGGACTATATGGTTCACTATTCAGGGAATTGCTTTTGTATGTGAAACTCGTGCTCCCTAAGTCCATTGCTTGTGTTACTTGATAAGTTTAAGTACGATACCTTTTCATTTCTAATTTGAAGTATTTGTCAAAGGGCCTACATACTCAATATGAATTTTTGGTGAAAAAGGACCCACTTCCCTAATGATACCAATCTTTAGAGAAAGGTAACCAATTGAGTGTGGATAAAAGCCTTCCCTTCGTTATGCACAATGAATATAGAGAGGAACAAAGTCTATTGGATAGAAGGTTAAGAAAGCTTCTAGAAAATGTAGGCAAGGAGTCCATCAAAAGATTCACAATTGAAGGGCTTGCTTTTCTATGTGAAACTCATGCACCCCCAAGCCCATTACATGTGCAATAGTCCACTTCACAAGTTTAAGTACGATACCTTTCATTTTCTAGCTTGAACTATTTGTCAAAGGGCCTACAAACTCAATATGACATTTTGGTGAAAAAGTGTAAAGTTTCATCAGGAACGTGGCTTCGACAACTAGTCAGTCCAAGATGTTATGTTGAGGAAGATGTATTCTTGGAAATCATCATATAGAATAATCATCATTTTGATGTTCATCTAGATATCGTGTATATATCAAATGGTTTTCCCTAAAGATCATGACATCATATGAATGGGCATCTTCTTCAGGAAAGTATCAACATGAAAATTATCATGATAAATAGAAATTATATTAATGGCCCTCTAGATAAGATTGTCAAGCATTTATCAAAGAGCTTACTCTAAGAATCATGATTTCATATGAATGGACTTGCAAATATTCATCAAAGAAGTTATCTCTAAGGATCATGACATCACATGAATAACTTGTAAATATGAATATCCTATGCACAATTAGAACTTATACCTACTTTTCAAGCATTTGATATGTATGTGGTAGAGAAGGTAAGAAAATATCTCCTTAAAATTAATTTAAATTTGCATAGTATCACTCTCTAGAAATGCCATGGAAAGATGAGAAATGGAAAATACAAGCTTTGTAGGCATATGACTCTCGAATTTTTCTTTGATAAGCACATTCTACAATCTAGGGAACTCAAGTTTTTATTGGTTTAAGGATACCTATCAAGATAAGGATTCTTTAAATGCTTCAAATGCTTTGGATGTGGTTTCTTGTTGAATGCTAAAATGACTAGATTTTTTGGTTGATTTTTGTTATTTTTTTGGCCTGAATGGTTGATTTTTGATGGATTTTGAGTGATGTTTGGTTATTTTGGAAGCGTTTGAGAGTGTTTTGGATTATATTGATTATGTTTTGGAAGCTCATGATGATTCTCAATAGAAATATGAGGTTTTGTGATATTCTAATTGGTTCTGATACCTTTTGTTTAGCTTATGTTTTGTTTTGATTTTCTTCTATATGAAGCATGGATTGATGATTCATGAAGATTAAGGTCTTTTGAAAGCTCATTTAATAGTTTTTGATAGTTTGGAATGGTTTTAGTATGAGTTATGAGGTTTTGATGTTTTCTGTTGACCTTTTGTAATCCTCTGTTGAGCTTCTGTAGAGCCTCTGTTCTTCCTGCTCTGTTCCTGTTTTGTTCTGTTTTGTATGCTTCTGTAAGTGTTCTATGGAATGTATGTGTGATTCTGGGAAAGTTTTCTAGCCTTGGAAAGAGGTGAATGTAAGTTCAAAATAGCTCAAGGAAATGGAAGAAGTAGCTGTTGAAGACTCAAGAGAAGAGTGGAGTGAAGTGACAGTGTTGAGCTATGAAGAGTCACTGTAGTGGCTCTGATAACCTTTCATATCAGACACACCTCTTGGAAGGGGCATCCATGACCTAAGAAGGATTATTATGAGTGTTTATTGAGTATTGTAGTGAGGAGATGATGTACTTTTGATTGAGAGAGAAAGAGAGAGTCAAAGATAGCCAATTCTATGAAAAACAATGTATCTACTTATGAGAGATTGTGAGAGAAAACTATGAAGACAATGAAGATGTAATGAAAGAGACCTAATTGTCCTAACTAAGGGGAAGGAGAAAGAGAAGGACTGCAGGAGAAGAGGGAGAGGAGAGAGAAAGGCAAGAAGAAGAGAGAGAAAGAGGGAAAAATGAAGAAGAAGAGGAGGAAGAAGAAGAAGCCATGGAAGCTTGAGAAGGTGAAAAGAGAGTTTCTTGATAATTTCTGTGATCCTCAAAATACCCTCTTACACCTTATATACTGTCATGTGACTGGTATGTTCCCATGCCATGTTCTTGTGATCCCCGTTCATTACAAACCATCCTGTCTCATAAAGTTTTTGTCCTAAAAAACAAGGGATGTAGTCATGGACTGTAAGGGTGTGCTGTAGGATATCAGCCATAACTTTGTGTGAGAAACTCCGAATGGGACAGTTGATGTGTCTTATGGAGCCCATGAGATGTACTTTCAGCCCATGTGGGTGGGGCGGGGCTGCAATCAGGTCAGAACCAAAACTATTACAAAATAGAGGGCTGTCCAGGAATTACTAGTGTGCTATCCCAGATGGTATGGATGGAGAAAAACATCCATAACTTCCACTAGGGAACTCCGATCGGGGCAAGTAAGGTGTTGCCACGAAGCCCACGAGGTGTACTTTCAGTCCATGTATGGAGGATGGGGCTGAAAATGGACCAGGACCAAAACTGGTGCAAAACATGTGGCTGTCCAGATGCAGACTGTAGTCCAAAACAAGTGTCATGGTTAAGTTCCAGCCAATACGGCCTCCTTGAGGTGTGGAAATTCATCCAAAATAGATGCTGGGTGCCAAGAGGCTTCCTCTATTGGTAGGCCTTGCCATTTGATCAGGTATTCATGTATGGAACGGGTGCGGAGTTGCTTTTCACGTTGTCGAATGACCGCTTCAGGAATATACTGGATAAGGCCCTCCTCATCTATGGGTGGTAGCTCCTCTACATGATCTTTGGGAGTGCTAATGAAAGGCTTCAATTGGCTCACATGGAAGACATCATGGATCTTAGTAGTGGGAGGGAGTTGGAGATGGTAAGCCAAGTCCCCGACCTTCTTAATGATTTTGTAGAGCCCATAGTAATAGTGTGCCAACTTGTTGCAAGAACCATCCTTTAGTGTAGCATAACGAGACTTGGGGACCTTGAGGAGTACCAATTCACCCTCTTGAAAGTCAAGGGGTCTTCTTTTTGCATTAGCATGGAGCTTCATGTGCTCTTGAGCCCTTTTGAGGTTTACCTCGCATTTGTTGAAGTAAAGCTTGCATGCGGTCCAACTCTTCTTTTCCAAGGGGATTGAGCTTTTCATTGAAGATCACAGTAGGAAGGGGCACCCGATAACTATACAATGCTTCGAAGGGAGAGGCTCTAATGCTCGAATGAGTGGAGTTGTTGTAAGAAAATTCAGCCAAGTATAGCCATACATCCCAAGAATTTTTCACGTCATGACAAAAACGTCGCAAATAGGTTTCAAGCCACTTATTGACTCTCTCGGTCTGCCCATCAGTTTGGGGATGATAGGCTGTAGATGGAGCCAATTTGGTCCCCATGGAGCTGAAAATTGTTTGCCAAAACTGACTCATAAATTTGGTGTCCCGGTCATGTACTATGACGTGGGGTAAGCCATGCAACTTAAAAACATGCTCCATAAACTGAGTGGCAACTTGAGATGCTGTAAACTGGGATTTTGTAGGGATGAAATGGGCTACTTTAGTGAGTCGGTCAACTACCACATATATACTATCCCAACCCTTCTTGGTTGTAGGTAAACCAGTGATGAGATCCATGGTAATGTGGGTCCATTTTCCTTCGGGGATAGGTAAGGGCTGCAAAAATCCACCCAGTTTAAGAGTGCTATCTTTATTTTGTTGACAAGGCACACATCTAGACACAAAGTCTTTAACATCCCGTCATAGGCCTTTCCAATGGAAGCTTTTTGAAACTCGGTCATATGTTTTGAAGACCCCTAAGTGGCTAGCAATCGGTGAAGAATGCATCTCTTCAAGGATCCTTTGGGTGAAAGGAGAGGCATGGGGAATCACAATACGGCCATGGATTCAAATGAGGCCATTGTGGAGCTGATATTGGGAGTTGTCATCCATGACATCTTGCTGTAATTTCTAGAAAAGAGGGCTCAATTCAGCATCAAGCAAGTATGCCTCTTGGAGCTCTTCAATCCAATCATGGTGGAGTTCAGTGATGGATGAAACCTTGCATGTCCACATACGAGAGAGTGCATCAACCACTACATTGTCCTTGCCACGGGTGTGGGTAATCTCAAAGTCATAGTTTTCTAGGGTAGCCACCCATCTACGTTGTTTGGGAGTGAGGTTGGGCTGAGTCAAGAAGTATTTGAGCACACGGTGGTCACTTTTCACCTTAAATCTGCTGCCATACAAGTAGTGATGCCACTTTTTGATAGCATGAATGATTGCCAACATCTCCTCATCATAGACATGTAACTTTCTCTCTTTATCATCCAATTTTCGGCTCTTAAATGCTATTACGCCGTGTTCTTGCAGCAAGACTGCACCAATACCCTGTCCACTAGCATCACACTGGATGGTAAAATCCTTTGAAAAGTGGGGGCATACGAGGATGGAGGCTGAAGTGAGCAAGTCCTTCACCTGCTGAAAACTGTGGTCAGTCAATTCATCCCATAGGAAAGCCTCTTTTTTCAGCCTATCTGTTAACTAGGCTGCAATTGTGGCATAATGGTGAATAAATCTCCGATAAAAAGAGGAGAGGCCAAGAAAACCACGCAAGGAGGTAGTGGTAGTGGGGGTGGGCCATTCCCGGACGCATTGCAATTTCTTAGGATCAGCTTGGATGCCTTTTTCACTAACAATGTGTCCCAAGTACTCAACCTCTGTTTGCATGAAGACACACTTGCTTTCTTTGGCAAATAGCCGGTGCTCTCTTAGTACATCAAAAATTTGCCTGACATGCTTCAGATGCTCATGCAGTGACTTGCTGTAAATGAGTATATCATCAAAGAATACCAACACAAACTGGAAAAGCCATGGCTGCAATATTTTGTTCATTAAGCTCTGAAATGTGGCGGGTGCATTAGTGAGCCCAAATGGCATGACAAGGAAATGGTACAAGCCACGGTCAGTTCGAAAGGCTGTTTTGACTTCATCATCCACCCTCATTTTGATTTGGTGGTAACCGGATCCCAAATCAATCTTGGTGAAGTAGCGTGCTCCCTTGAGTTCATCAAGCAAGTCATCAATTCGAGGGATGGGGTATCTATTTTTGATGGTGATCTTATTGAGATCATGGTAGTAAATGCACAACCGGAAGGATCCGTCCTTTTTCTTAACCAATAGAACTGGAGAGGCATAAGGGGAAGAGCTAGGCTCTATGAATCCCATTTCAGTGAGCTCCTTGACTTGCTTTGCTATTTCCTCTCTCTCACATTTAGAGAGTCGATATGGGGGTTTATTGATGGGCTTGGCATGGGGCTTCAAGTCAATCGGGTGATCCATCGATCTCTGAGGGGAAAGGGTAGTGGGGGGCTGAAATAGATCCTCATATTCAGCCAAAAGCGCTTTTAGTGCTGCATTTTGCTTCCCCAAAGTGTGTTGGTCATCATTATCCTTATGTAAATGCAAGACAAAGATTTGGGAGTGTTTCTTGAATTCCTTTTTGAGTTGTCTTGCTGTTATAAGCTGAAAATCTGCAATTTCTTTGATTCCCTCCAAGTGTACAAGTTGCCTATGCATTACAAGCTCCATATACAGCTAAGAGAAGTCTATAGAGATTTTTCCCAACTACTGAAGCCAATCACATCCCAAAACAACATCCACGGGGCCCATATCAAGGGTAATTAAGTCCACTTGGTGTGTAATTTTTGGCCAGCATAAGAGACACTTATGTGCATACATGGGAGCTCACTTTCTCATTTCCATTGGCCACCTGAACCCGAAGAGGTTGCTGTAATTCAGTGGGAACACATGTCAAACGGCCAAGAGTCGATTTATTCACAAAACTGTGTGTGCTGCCACTATCTATGAGGATATATACACTCTTGCCATCAATGTTACCATGTACTCGTAGGGTGTTCGGGCTCCTAGAGCCGGTCCATGCATCCATGGAGATCGATCAAGCTGATGTAGTGGTGAATGAGGGGTGCCAAGGGTCATTCCCAAGCATGTCATCAATGAGGCAGCCACCGGGGTCAAAAGAGAACCCGTCCGGTGAGTCATAAAACTGATTGGTATCAAGATCCTCTTCATATTCAGCATTTTCAGCAAGTGTCATCATGGGAGAGTTGTCATGCAAGTCCTCTTCTAACTTGTCACTATCTTCTAGCACATACATGCTATTAAACTTAACAATGGTGTTCTTAAAGGGGAATTTGGATGCATGATGAGTCGTGTACTTATCCCCGCATTTAAAGCACAAGCCTTTGGCTTTTCTATCCTTGACAACTTTAGGAGGAATGGATTTTTGACTGTTAGGGCTGAAGCCATTCCTTGTCTTATTTTCAGCATACTTTGGGTCACTTTTGGAGGGTGGTGCTGTCCCAAAACTGCCATATTTCCTTTCAGCATTAAAAGTTGCCTGATAGGGGGTTGCCCCTGAGTGTGCAAATAGCTTCCGTTACTATGGGGGGTTACTTGATAGGGGGGAGTTACTTGATACAGGTGCCAAGGATAGATTCCCCTGAGTGTGCAAATAGCTTCCGTTACTACGGGGGAGTTGGGGTGCCAAGGATGGACTTGAAGGATTCGTAATGGGGGAGGGAAGGAGGGGCTCATCATGTCGAGTGGAAGGCTCACCCGTCTCATAAGTGCTATGGGGAATGCCATGGTTACCACCGAGACCTTGTGGGCTACACCCAGTCTCCAAGGGGGGAGGGCGGTTAGCCTCACGGGGAGGGACATACTCCTTGGGTCGATCCGAGGGGGGGGCAATGGCAGGGATGAGGGCGCCCATGCGCTCTATGAGTAAGTCCATCTTGGCCATCACCTTGGAATGACGGTGATCTTGGCGGGTTTCCATCTCCCTGTGGCATTGCTCCATCTCTCGATGTCGTTCAGCATGATGGGTCTCATGTTGGCATAAGGTTTGGTTGAGCAGAGATAAGCGGTCTATCTCGGGGGCACCCTCTTCAAACATGTCTTCGGATCCTCCTGGGCTGAGCTAGGGCCATTCATTGAGGCACGGGAGTCCCTTATTTCACGCTGAAAGTCCTCCTGGGCCTTTGCTTTACCCTTGTGGCCTGCCATCCCAAGTGCAGTCCACCAGACCCCTTGTTACAGAAATGACGATATCTTGAGCTAGAAGGTTTTTAGTTCAAATCGAAGGGAAGGATGCCCTCTTCGAATCAAGCTATAGAGCCCGCGCTCAATCACACAAGAAGGCTTTGGTATAATCAACTTTTGCGGGCTGACTGTGTAGGACTGACTATCTGCAATACCCTGCAAAGACTCCCTCAAGGAGCATAGCTTATCCCAATGGTGAGGGTCTTATCCCGACATCCAAGGCCTCAACGGTGGCTCTCAATGCCACATAGAGTCATGCATCCTTTGCATCCATAGTTCATTGCTGAGACCATTTTCATAACTGCATACCCTGCCCTTCTTGCATTGCATCCACCATACATTTCCAAGTGATACATGACATTACCAATGCAATGTAGAGGGCTGTAGACTCAAATGATTAGGGCTTAGGCTATTCCATCAAATGTACCTACACATGCAATAATTCTTGGGCTCCAGAGGATCACCGAGAGGTGGGAAAAGTTTCCCCCGGGCCAGGTTGTGCACCCCTTCAGGGTCTTTGAAGGCAAGGGGAGGTCACCCCTCTTTTTCTTGCCACCTCGCCTGGCATTGGGCTTTTTCTCACCCGAAATATACATGGTAGACATTTATTAATTAAACACCCAACATGAGATGTATTTCAGGAATCAAAATTTTGGGCTTTTCACGAAGTGCATGGAATTGGAATGGGGAATAGGGATAGAGAGCTTACCGACAGTGACTCACTGCCTACTCACCCTTATATAATGGATTTTTTTAAATCAATTCTTGGCTCAGCCAATTCACAAGAAGCCAAACGTGTTATGGGTAAGCAACATTATAATCTCAATGAAGCTTCAGCATGAGTAAAATCCATTCCAATGCCATAAGATCAAAGGGAAATTACTGGGATTAATATTCAACATGCATACAATGTCTGGGACTCCTATTATCTACTTGGACTCATACATTCTCTCAAACAAGTGGATAGGATTAAACAAGAGGCTTAAACGGAGAGAATGAGAGCCAAGAATCGGTTACCTTAAGTCTTTTGGAGAAGAAGGCAACCACTAATGCCACTTCAATCCTTCATGGGAGCTCCAATTTGATCCCGCATGCTCCATAGCTCCAAAATGGTTGTGCTTCGTCAAGAAAGGGTGAAGTCAAGCTTGGGGAAGGATGGCTCAGGACCTTCCCATGAAGAGCTCTTGCTGAAATTGAAGTTCTACTCCCATAGCCATGGCTGCCCACAAGTGCATGTCTTCAAATCTTGCTTCTAATCTTATTCCTGTGCTTCTTGATGGCTGAAATCTTGAGCTAGGCTTGAAATGGGCGGTCCCTTGGAATGGTCCTTGACATTGTCCTCCGCCAAGTTTGGGACATTGCCTTTTGAAATGACCGGGCTCGTTGTAATGGAAGCAATGGAGATTGTGGCCATTACCTTGGGTAGGGACAAAGTTATTGACATTGTTGGTCCTTGCTTTCTTTCTTTGTCCCCAGTTTTCACCTTAAACTCTCTTTACTTGGGACCTATATACTCCTTTATTCTGATCATTATAAGACCAAGTCTTGTTATTTCTTAGCTTGGTCTGCACCTCCTGAATTATGGGCGCAACTTGAATGAGTGTATCCTGAAGGTCTGTTGGGCACATTGATTCTAGAAAGGGTATTTACAGGTGGGTTTAATCGGGCACAAAATTTCAACACCTGTTGTGTCATATCCATTTGTGGCACATACTTCAGAAGCCTAGACAAACTTTGAGTAGTATGCGTCAAGAGTCAGACCTAGCTGTTTCAGCTCATAGAACTCATTCATCTTCTGCGTGCGTTACGCAGCTGGTAAGTATCTTCCTTGCACAGCCTTTTTTAGCTTTTCCCAGGTAACGAAACCTTTCGAGATCCCTTGGTCTCTGCACCATTGCTTCCACCAAAGTCTGGCTTCGCCGGTGAACTTCAGCTTGGCGAGCATTTCCTCGTTGGCGTGTGCAGTACCGGCCGCTTCAAAGTAATCTTCCATGGGCTCGATCCAAATCTTAGCATCAGCTTGGACAGTCCTTCATTTTCCATCAAATTCTGGCCACTTGATCTGCTTGAGAAGAAACTTCTTCTCCTGAATCACGGCCGTACTTGGTATAGGGGTTGGACTAGGAATCTATACCTGGGGTTGTGCCTGAATAAGAGATTCTTAACGTTAACAACTCGCTAATAGTTACTATTATATTTCACCCAATTCAGCCTTCAGTGAAGAAACCTAACCACTTAACTTTTTATCAATACTCATAGACAAGAAAATCATTGATAAAAAGAAGTCTTATTTCATTCATATGGGCATAGCCCTTTCGGAGTACAATATTTCTTGGGATGGTAGAGCAAGCTAATACATTAATTCAGAGAGAATAAGGTTGTGTTACATTCAGCTACAAGAACTGGGTAATAATATGGACTTGGATCATGGATCTTCAAAAATCGATAAGTCATTGGAAGATTAGGGTATCCTTTCCTTTGCTACCCATTCTTCTCGTAGTGTCCCAACACCTTGATCCTATCGGTGGGGATTATGCCGGTCACTTCCTCGTACACATACGTGTTCAACTTGACCTTCTGACCTTTGACATGTAAAGTTGCGTTTACGTGAGCCTCAACAAAAATGAACAGCTTCACGATCTTCAGGTCCTCCAACCACTTGATTGTCTTTAGGTTGGTTTGAAGGTATGCAAACCGATGGGCAGCTATGTAATAGATTCTTGAATCACCCGTCCATCTCCGTTCCACGTACAGAGGCGATGGATTGTACATGTGGTCTAGGATGTTCATCATACAGATCCTTCATCGATAATCTAAAGCTTGCATCGCGGTCATAAACATGACCTGGAACACCATGAACCTTTTCCATGTGTCATGACTCTGCAAGACAGCATCGATAAGTAAGGAAATATTCTTAACAACAATATTTGCTTTACTTCTTCTTATTAAGTTTTCTTATAAAGACAGATCCTTCGTTGGTTCACTTTGATACCAACTGTAACGTGTCCACCTGTTTGCTTGCAAGACACGACTTAGTAGCCCATCAGGAAGTCCTAGATCCCAAACCCTGTAACATTCCATCGGAGTGTCGAGCGAAGCTTTCTAGACTCTCTTCCCAATGGGCTGCTAAGACGTGTCCTGTAAGCAAATAGGTGGACACGTTACAGAAGTAGATGGTGTACAATACTTGCTTCTATCAGATGTACTGCAATACTTGGAAATGAAGAAAGAAGAGTTGTTTTCTATCCTAGTCAGGGATTCAATGGAAGACTTGATCAATTATGATTACATGTATATGCATCCGACGATGGCAGAGATTGAAAGATATGATGGCACAAGCTTAGATACTGTGAGTGCCATCATAGCAACACATGAGCATATTACCTCAGTTGAAGAAGATTACCTTGTGTCGGATGCTGAATTTGAAGCACTACAGTATGATTTGTTCAGATCAAGGCCCCAGCTTCCTACCAAGGAGTGTGTATGTCAAGAATTGCGTGGTGGGGGGACTTGCTCAAGATGCTGCACCGAACACACATAGAATGCATAAGGAGAAGCTCGCTCAAGAGACAAGAAGAGAGATGGAGGCCAAAACGTTTTCTTGCTGGTTTCTTCTTCTTCTTCCACACACTTTACAATGTACACAAAGTATAGATAAGATACAACATAAAGGAAAGTGGCCTACTAAGTCAAACAATGCATAACCGACTACACTAGTCAACTGGCGCTATAACTATGCCAGCCGTAAATAGGTGTAACAACTTGAATATAATAAGTAATGAGTCAGTGGCCATGTGAGAGTCATAATGACCACCGACGTGCTAAGTGTAGACATGTGGACCCATCTAGCTAGGCGGTCCATCATCAATGTCCGCATGCGTTGAGCTTGTCATCTCAACACTCCCCCTCAAGCTCAACCGCATCTGTGCAACTCCAAGTAAGTTTCGAAACTTTTGAAGCTTTTGTGTACCCAATGCCTTCGTGAAGATGTCAGCTATCTAATGTGTGCTGACATACACCAAGTCATCTCACGTGCTAGTACCTTCTCTCTCACAAAGTGGTAGTGTATCTCAATATGTTTTGTCCTGGCATGGAACACAGGGTTCCTAGCCAACTATATATAGCTCATGTTGTCACAATAAATGACAATTGGACCTTCCATCTGCACATCTAAATCAGCTAACAACTTTTATAGCCATACTACCTCACATGCTGCAACAGCAACACCTCTATACTCAGCCTCTGTACTCGACAAAGCAACTGTAGATTGCTTTTTGCTGCTCCAAGCAACTGCTGCACTACCAAGAGAGAACATGTATCCACTGGTAGATCTTCTATCAGACATACTACCAGCCCAATCTGCATCTGTGTATCCAAATTCCTGTACATATGTACCTGCCTCATAGAAAAGTCCATAATGTAATGCGGACTTCACATATCTCAATATGTGTCTGATTGCATCCAAATGTGGCTTTCTAGGTACTTGCATAAACTGACTCACAAGACAAACAACGTAGCTCAAGTCTGGCCTTGTAATGGTCATGTAGATCAAATTCCCCACTATCCTCCTGCACATAGTAGGGTCTTCTATCTCATCCCCAACATGAGCACTCAGCTTTACATTTTGCTCCAACGGGACTGAAAGTGGTTTGCATGCTGTCATATCATACTTGGACAACATATCCAAGCCATACTGTCTTTGGGACAGCCATATACCATCATCACATCTGATCACCTCAATTCCAAGGAAGTACCTTAGCTCACCTAGATCCTTCATCTCAAACTTCTTCTTCAAAAAGTCCTTGACTTCAGCAATCCCACTATCACTATCACCTGTAATAATCAAGTCATCCACATAGATGACTATGATGACCAAACTTGCATCTCCCTTTCTCACATAAAGTGAGTGATCAACATTAGAAGCATAAAAGCCAATATTGGCAAGATACTCTCTGATCTTGTCAGACCATACTCTAGGTGCTTGCTTGAGCCCATAGAGCGCCTTCTTCAACCTGCAAACATACGTGGGATGCTCTAAATCTTCATAACCTGCTGGCTGATCCATATACACTTCTTCCTGCAAATCACCATGCAAGAAGGTATTCTTCACATCTATTTACTGCAACCTCCAACCTTTAGCTACTACCAAAGCAATCACACATCTGACAGTTGCCATCCTAGCAATGGGACTGAAGGTTTCTTCATAATCTATGCCATATGTTTGGGCATAGCCTTTTGCAACTAGCCTAGCTTTGTACCTACTAATAGAACCATCTGCATTGTGCTTAATCTTATAAACCCACTTACATCCAATAGCTTTCTTGCCCTTCGGCAATGATACTAGATCCCAAGTCTTATTGGCCTCTAATGCAACCATCTCCTCATCCATTGCTGCATCCCAATGAGCATGACCAACAGCCTCCTCAAAACATGTGGGCTCAACATCCTCAACTAGTTTCACCATATAAGTATAATGGTGAGCTGTATAACCTTCAAAACCAAATCTTTTAACAGGATATCTAACCCTGCTAGATCTGCGTATCACCGGATCACTCAATGGAGCCTTTACATTACTATGAGCTCTTTGTACTCCTGGTGTCCTGACAGAAGGAATACCAAGCTCATCATCCAAGCTCTCTGAGCCACTGGAGTCTCCATCAAGAACTGCATCAATGCCATCTGACACTTTATTCTTTCCTTTGTCTTTACCTGTAGTGCTACTAGATGCACTTGAAGATGTAGAGGTACTTCTTAGTCTCCCAGACCAAGGACTACCAGATGACGTCTCTGGTCCACTAAGAGTCTGCGATTCTTGCTTTTCAACTTGCACATGAGTGTCATGATCATCATCATCATCCAATGCAGACAAGGTTAAAACAATGATACCCTTTCTGCTCTAAATAGTATCCAATAAAGACACAGTTTTCAGCCTTTGGATCTAGTTTCTTCCGCAACTCATCTGACAAATGAACGTACGCAATGCAGCCAAACACTTTCAAGTGTGAGACATCAGGCTTCTTACCTGTAAAACATTCTTCTGGGGTCATACCATGAACTGCAGCTGTGGGAGTTATGTTCATAATATAAACAGCAGTATGAACAGCCTCAGACCAAAAATGCTTAGGCATATTCTTTTCAGCATCAAGGCGCGTGCAACTTCTGCAATATGCCTGTTTTTCCTTTCTGCAACCCCATCATTTTGTTGTGGGGTATACCTGCATGTGAACTGTCTCTTTATCCCATGAGACCTCAGAAAATCATTGAACTCATTCGAGAGGTACTCTCCCACTCCATCTGACCTCAAGCACTTTACTTTCAAGCCTGTTTCTCTTTCAACTATAGCCTTGAAAGTTCTAAAGTGCTCAAATGCTTCACTCTTTTCCTTCATAAAATATACCCACAGTTTTCTACAATAATCATCAATGAATGTGACAAAGTATGAACTGCCTCCAAGAGATACATTTTGTGTAGGCTCCCAAATGTCTGTATGCATAACATCAAGGATATTTCTGCTTACATCTCTGTCATGTGAAAAGGGTTGTCTTGCCTGCTTACCAAACTGACATGCTTTGCATACCTTATGAAATTCTGCAACTCTAAATGTAGGCAACCCTTTGGACTACATTAATTTCAGCCTTTGTACATTTGCATGTCCAATGCGTTTGTGCCAAATTTCAATATCTGCAACAACATCTTTTCCTTTAGCATACATAGCAGCATTCATAATAGGCTTCCAGCATCCAAAGTAAATATACGTCCAACTCTACTTCCCTTTGCTACCAACCTGCACTTGTCATTGAAGTCTTCTACAAAGCAGCCCTTTGCATTAAATCTGACTTGCAGCCCTTGCTCTACCAATTGACCGACTGACACCAAGTTCTTTGTAATAGATGGCACATGTAATACATCTAAAGGATTCTTTGTCTTACTATCATGCAAGGACAAGGGAACTTTTCCAATTTGTAAAATTGGGTGGCATGAATCATCACCTGTCTACACATAACCTGCATTTTGCAAATCCTGCATCTCTCCAAACCATTCTGCATGGCTGGTCATATGATTGGATGCACCTGAATCAACATACCAAACATCATCATGTGTTTCCTTTCCTGTAATAGCATTCAGCATATGCTGCATAACAAACAGACGTTCATTTTTGTCTTCATTCTGTCGTGAAGACGATGCATAGTTTCCTTGCTGCAACTTACCGCTGCGAATATCATCTTTCTTAGCATAACATTGGGCTGCAATATGACCTGTTTTGCCACAGTAGTGACACACAATACCAGAGTTGTTATAGCCTCTATTCTGCCATCCACCTCTTCCTCTAAAGCTCCCCCTGCCTCTAAAGTTACCACGACCTCCTGAAACCTGCATATCACCAAATTGCTGCTTCAATCTGTTTTGCTGGTTGTCACTACCACGTCTTGTAACATGGCCTTTTGAAGAGAACCTGCCACGTCCCCTTCCTGAACTGGAGTAGAAAGCTTGGACCTGTTCACCACTTCTTTCAGATGTCTCACGCACGTTGATCTCTTTAGTGATCATAAGGGAGACCAACTCATCAAAATCTGGAAATGGCTTTCTGACATATACGAAAGTTACAAAAGACTTCCAAGCCTTTTCATTGTTAAGTCCACCCAAGGTAGACGACACCAAATCATCATCATCGAGCATTGCATCAATTGTTGCCAATGTATCTGTAATACTCCTTACCTTCAGTACATACTCATTGATAGACATCTTCCCTTTCTTCAATGTATTCAACTCTTGCTTGAGTTGAATCTTTTGTGTCTTTGTATTTACGGAAAACATACTTTCAAGTATGGTCCAAGCTGCATATGAATTCTCTGCATTTCTAATATGTCCCAGCATATTATTGTCAATTACTACAGACAGCCAATACATGACCTTCTTGTCTTTTGCATTCCATTCCTTCCGTGCCTTTGTCTCTTCTGCAGTTGGAGGATCACTCACCTCCGGCTCCTTTTCTTCACCTGAAACAAACTCGTAGAGGCCTTTTCCAATAAGGAAGTTCGTGACACAGAACTTCCATGAAGGGTAGTTGTTCTTATCGAGCTTCTCAATGATGGGGCTTCCACTGTTCTCTGCCATTATCACAAAACTAATACCAAACAGCAAGCAAATCTTCTGCAACCCTCGACGTGTAGTGCATAGCAATACACCAGACAACCTTTTTCACTATCTGCTCAACAATACATGCAATCTGCAACCTGTTTGCAGATTAACCTTATGTTTACTTCCTGCAAACACCTCAAGAATTACAGATTCGAAATCTGTAACCTGCGTACCTACTTTCGGTCAAAACAGCCGAAATCACAGTACACCCTGAAACTGCTGTCCGCAACCTTGCGGCTCTAAAACAGGGCCTAAAATGGCCTCGGATGCCCAAAATAATTGTGAGAAAACCCTAAAGGACTAATCTGTAGAATACACAGTGCTCTTCGCGCATACCAAATCTCATTGCAATCTGAGATTTTTGCTCTGTCCTGCTTCCGGTGCCTCCACATGCACTATCCAAGAGAAAGAGTGGAAGGATGGGAGAGCTTCTTACCCGTGGCTTGCTTGCTCAAACCTTGCTTCTTCTCCTTCACTTCAACCTTCCAAATCAGCCTCTCTCAGTGGTGCGGCTCTGATACCATGTCAAGAATCGTGTGGTGGGGGGACTTGCTCAAGATGCTGCGCCGAACACACATAGACTGCACAAGGAGAAACTCACTCAAGAGACAATAAGAGAGATGGAGGCCAAAACGTTTTCTTGCTGGTTTCTTCTTCTTCTTCCACACACTTTACAATGTACACAAAGTATAGATAAGATACAACATAAAAGTGGCCTACTAAGTCAAACAATGCATAACCGACTACACTAATCGAGTGGCGCTATAACTATGCCAGCTGTAAATAGGTGTAACAACTTGAATATAATAAGTAATGAGTCAGTGGCGATGTGAGAGTCATAATGACCACTGACGTGCTAAGTGTAGATGTGTGGACCTATCTAACCAGGCGGTCCATCATCAATGTCTGCATGTGTTGAGCTTGTCATCTCAACAGTGTAGATCCCTCTGCCCAAAGAGGTGCCTTCTTAACACATGAGGAAATGAATATACAAAATGATCTGGAGAAGGTGAGATTTCTAAGTACCATATATTTTTATGCAATGAAACTTGATGGAAGGGTGTGCGTTGGATCCCCCGGAGTCCATCGGTGAAATCTTGGCAAAAAATGATGCAATTGCCCTGTCCAAAGTCTGGCATCTTGGGCCACTTTTTGGCCCAAGTGGCCCAAGATGCCAGACTTTGGACCAGAAAGTGGCCCAAGATGCCAGACTTTGGACAGGACAACTGCGGGCATCATTTTTGGCCAAGATTTCACTGGTGGACTCTGCGGGACCCGACACACCCTACCATCAAGTTTCATTGCTTTTTGATAACTCTAGGTTAGTCATTAAATATATTGTTTGATTTGACTTTGTCATTCAGGACATACATATATAGACAAGTTCGCATCAAGGCAAGGAGGAGCTCGACATGCGGATCGATGGAAGGATTCTTCTCTGAAGGAGTATATTGGTAACCTTGTTGCAGATTTGGTGGTCTTCCATAAGAAGTGCTCACAAGGAGGACAATAAATAATCATGAAAATTCAAGCTTTGACCAAGTTTGAACCTTTTCAAGTGATACTTGTGACATCTAACTTGGAGAAGGTGGTGCTAATCAAGCGGTCAAAGCTTCTGTACTTGTTTGACCAAATGCACAGTGGAGCAATGTGTGTGCTTGCTGCATTAGGTGACCTCGCTAAAGTGTCAGATCCGCTTGTCATAGAGAAAGAGCTGAAGGGGGAGCACATCATTTTTGAAGCAAAGAAGGAACTTATATCTTCATTGGAAGCTAGCCCCTCCTCTCCATCGATGAAGAAGCTAAGGAACAATTGAGAGTTCTTGTTGGCTATGGGCTTTTTGTATCTACCATCACTAACAACCATCACATGTATTTTTCTTGATGAATATGAGATACTTTACTTTGTCCCTACAAATAAATATTTATTAAATAAATGTGTGGTTTTTATAAGTGTGACAATAATATGTGGTACATGAATGACGCATCCGCATACATTATCATAATTCAAAGCGTGGTACTGCACTTGTGATTCTGCATAAGCAATAATGTAACTTATATCCATACGTATCACTACTTTTGATGTGTTTGTACGTTAAACAAAAACTAAGAGTCATGTGTTTCAAGAAACAAAATAAAAAAACTTTACCCAATTATTTGAATTTAGTACACGTCGCATGAGATATTATGTATATATAAATAAATATTCCAATGTGGTAGAGTATACAAAATTTTTGGCCTTCCAAGATGTTATGGTGCTATAACACTCATTATAAATCTTGCATCATTAATCTAGTAAATTGTGGCAGAGTCCCCTTGCCGTATCGAAGCCGAATGATAAAGTTCATGTCTTTATCTATGATTGTGACACACTTTGCATGGATGGCCGCAAGCTATGTATCATCAAGAAAGTCGATGAGAAACCCCTCTACAGCTATTTGTAGGGCCTCCATAGCTGCAGTAGTCCAACTTCTTGCTAGTGGGCCAGCCCACACTCGTGTCCAAAATCTTCCCATCCCTTTCAGCTCCAAGTCTTGTATGAATTCTCGAACAACCTTAAGAAAAGAAATTATCAGGATGAGAAGCTCGTATCCGTGTTGGATTCTCCTTATCTCTCGAAGGGTGACAATGCCCGGTTTCCATCTCCTCATCTTTTGTGGTGGTCCTTGTGCTCTATGGGGAGCACCTATTGCTACACTAGAGGAGGCTCCATCTTGTGCTCCAGGTGGCGAGCCTTGGCGTGATGTGTTCCCGAGGCCAAAACGATGATATGCTTTCTTGGTGCGTGCCATGCAAGCTCGAGGAGGGCAAGACAGAGAAGAGATAGAGGTTGGGGATGTAAAAATGGAGGAATCAAAGAAAGAAAGATGTGAAAATGAGAAGAAGAATGAACATTTAACCCATTTAAACCCCAAAATCGGGTTAATGCAGCTTCATATGCACTGTCCATCCTATAATCGAAAATCCATAACCTTTTATCGGAATGTGACGGAACTTCACACGTGCACTCGTTAAGTGGCAAAGAGCCCAAATTTTTTTTTTGAAAAAAAAAGCTTGTAGACCCTTGGTCTGAAGGTCTGGCGTCTGGAGCCACCTTCTTGCTTGCAGATCCCTGGTCTGAAGTCTGGCATCTGGAGCTACTTTCCTGTAGGAAAGTGACTCGAGATGCCAGAATATTCAGACCAGGGGTCTACAGGATTTTTTTCAACAAAAAAGAAGGGCTCTTGGCCACCTAACGAGTGTGCATGTGAAGTTTGGTCGCATTTCGATACAGTTTAGTATTTAAAAAATTATCCCACACCAAAATTATTGATGGATTAATAATTGAGAAATCAACATCGTGACTATTGACCTTTAGAAACTTCACGCCACATAGACTATACAGAGGCATCAGGAGTAAAGTCTGCAACAAGAAATGACAAATTTTTGCATGTTATTCCTATTGAAATTGATAGTGCTAACAAAAACTGTAAGTAAGAATTGAAAATACAGCGAAGATGCACAGTCAAAGTTGAGAGCGAAGGACAATTGTAAAATTTTAATTCATATTTTAAGGACGCATACAATAGTTTTGCACTGGGATATAGTCATATGTCCAATGCACAAGGATAACACTATGCCAAAAAAGATAACATTACAAACTGTGTTCATTCCATTGGAATGAATGCATCCTTCATTGCTTGAAGATTTATTACAAGTTGGAAGTCCATGGGAGTTATAGTGATGTGCTTTGCATGTATTGCACAATGTTGAGCATCAGTCATCAAGTCAACTAAAAAGACCTCTACAGCACACTATAGAGCATGAAGACATTCTTTTGTGAAGCGATCAGGTCTATCTTGACCTTGTGCCAAAAACCACCTCCTGCTTTCTGTGCGATAGAGATCTTGCACAATCTCATGAACAAGTCTCGAGAAGCTCGCCTTCGAAATGATGAGATCAAAAGAGCATTGATACCTCCTAATTTCTCTCAAGTCCACTATACCTGGCTACCACTTGCGTTTCTTGGGGATACTAAGGAGGACCCTTGTGAGAACAACTTGAGGAAGGTGGATTAGATTGAGAAGGGGGTGCATCTGAGGTAGTAGATACTCCAAGGGGCTAAACATGATATGGGGCTCTGAGCGGAAGCTTATTTGCAACTATCTTAGACCTAGCCATCTTTCCTACACAAGAGATGTGAGAACTCAATGAATAAGATAGAAAGTGAAACCCTCTTCTATTTAACCCTAAATTGTGAGAATCATTCACATAGATGCACAGTCTCTCTTTCTCTCTTAAACTATGAATTGCATTCAATTGAACACATTGTTCATCTTACTATCTTAGCTCTCTTTGAACCCATTTGCTACCTTGTCGAAGCCTTGTTTCTAGCCACTTGGCATGGTTTTCTTTGGCACTTGAGGCTTCATAACACACTCTTTTAGTGGCACAACGTGATTCCATCATGTCTGCATCTTATTCATCAGCACTTTCATTTGCTCTCATTTTCGAGAGTTTAGCTTCATCCGCCACTATAATCCTATACCACCAAGATAGCAACTGGATCATTGGATTGCTACCATTCACCCCTCCACAATGATTAGTTTTTCTTTGGTATGCACCACGCGCTATCCAATGTGAATTTTCCATCCCTTGTGTGGACCAAATTCTGATGCTTCCCTTTTTTGCAAAGTATGGCCCATGTTGCCTCAAGGATATGCTACAAAGACACATATCACACATGAGTAAAACTATGCTCAATAGTTTATACAAATCATATAATTTTAAAATATTAACTTATTACACACCATGTAATGTGTGATAGAGCTTTTTCCCCATGCTTCCACCATATATTTATAGAAGCTATCCATAGCATTGATAAATTCTTGCTTATCTTCATTGTTAAATACCATCTTGTGGAACTACAAAATGTAACTTTTTCCACCCATCGTAGTCCTGCAGCCTATGAACCATGACATTCCCTACCTCATTGATGTAACGTGTCCACCTGTTATCTTCAGGACACGTCTTAGCAGTCCATCAGAAAGGATATCTAGAAGGCTCTGCCCGGCACTCCCATGGAATGTTACGGGGTTTGCGATCTAGGACTTTCCGCGGGCACCTTTGTGTGCCTCTCTATGCATCTCCACTCTACCTCTTGTGACAACCAAGTAGGCTCCCCATTTCTATTAATAATAAAATGAATATAGGAAAGGAGCTGCATATTGAGGTAGAGATTGAATATGCCCAATTATTCAAAAGAACCCAACATACCAGTGTTAACCCTCAGGTTTTGCTGTAATGTCCCCCCCCTTGTTTGATTGATAGCTGCGCCCCCCCCCCCCTCGTGGACAGTCTAAAGAAGAAGAAGAGGTGAATGAGAAGAGAGAAGGAATCTGAGTATATCTTTGTAGATAATATAAAAAGGCAAAACGAGATTGCTAAAGTGGAGAGAGAAGAGGATTATTTTACTATTCTTCTCTCCTCTTTTCCTTGTTTTAAGGAGGAGAGAGGGGGGCTAAAAGGCCCATTTGTGAGTTTATCTTTTTCCTAATGAGTCTTAGGAGCAAATGTCTCTCCTTCTATGCCCATGACTTGCTTCCCCTTTGGTAACGTGATGGCACTATTTGTCTTAAGGGTAATCTTCATCTTAGCCCTCTTTTTTCTTCTTCTATAGCTTCTCTTCCCTGTTGAGGCTACATCAAGGTTGGTAGGTCTTGGTAATGAGATACCAGCATGCTTTTATTATGCTCAGGTCATGACATTCATCAGAATTGGCGTGGCTTTGCCATCAAGTGTTTCAACTCCGAACAATCCCAATGTATGGAGGATGGCATGATAGCCAAACTAGTGGAAGGCTTTTGCCTAGGACACTTGGAATACAATGTGTGAATCCACACTGGATATTCCTGGGGGCTAGGGGGTCTTCAACAGTTCTTGAGGGCACTTGGCAATGTCGAGGGGGCTCCAATGTAGCCCTGAAAGAAGCCAATGAAGGCTCGGAAGCTTGGGGAGGAGGTAGAACATCAAAACATACCTGCAAATGAAGGTGCCATGGCTGCTATTGAAGCTCGGGTTGAAGCTCTTGAAATCTAGGCTGAAGAGAATGCCAGGCAAGCTCCAATGCCTTTGCTTTGATACTGTATGGGCGGTCCTTCCTTTATTCAAACTGTCACTAAAAGAATAAAGAATAAGTGACTGTGATGACGGGTGCCTGCCACCTGGAGTGTGCAGTGGCGGGTACTATCAATGTAGTAATACATGGGTGGCTAGGCAGAAGTGGCTTTACCCCCAATAGATCTATCTTCTTCGTGAATAGACAGTGATCTTCATGAACTATTTGAAATCCATGCTACTATAAATAACTGCTTATCCGAGCATTCCATGCTCTCCGTGCCTGTTTTAGCCCATATAAAGCTTTTTTATCTTATAGAAATATGACGAAAAATTAGGATGAACATAGCCTTTAGGCTTCTCTAGACTTCTTCAAGCAATTCACCATTCAAAAAAGCATTTTTAACATCCATCTACCATAATTTCCAGCCCTTAGACATTGCCAATGCAATGATCATTCTCAATGTTGCCATCTTGGCAACTAGACTAAAAGTCTCTTCATAATCCAAGCCATTCTATAGTCCATATCCCTTTGCAACCAGCTTGGCTTTATACCGTTCTAGTGAGCCATTTGACTTTCATTTTACTTTGTAGACCCATTTTCTACCAATGGGTACTTTGCCTTTAGGTAACTTGACCAAATCCCATGTTTCATTTTCAGCTAGTGGCCACATATTCTTCATCCATGGTAGCACACCAATTCTCATCTGCAACAACTACATCATCAAACTTCATAGGTTCTTTGAAACCTGTTATCTTGTCATGTAAGCATAATCATTTGTGGATGTATGATAGTGGCAAAGCATGAGGTTTAGCCTCAGTTTGCCCTATCTCCTTGTCAAAGTTTGTGATTTATCACTTTTTATACATCAAAACATGACAAAATGAACCTCTACACCTATGCAACAAAAGCAATACCTAAACGTAGGGGGTTGGGATGTTTGAATGGTGCGATTTGCATGCTGATTGTTGCTGATTTTTTGATGCACATCATGACATAGATTTCGTTGTATTTTAATTAAGAGGATAGTAGCATGGGTGTTATCTCGGTGCTATCCTTACATCGTCGCAACGGGTTAGTGAATGAGCATTGGAAAGCTTGGTTGTGCACAACACATTCCTGATTGAAAATTATGTTTGAGCCCTTTAGGATCATCCACTTTTGCATGTGCATATCAACCATGGTATCAGAATACAAAGGATTGGATGCATAGCACTTGTTTTCCATGATGATGACCTACGCTTGAGTGTGAAAAGGCAATCTAAGTCATAGGATAGACATTCGTTTCTTGGGGGATCATTTGGTAAGGACACATGGTATCTCCTGGAAAACTTTCAAAATGAAAGTGGAGTTTGTTTATTTTTTCTATATGTTGAGTAGCGCATCAAGGGACTAATCCCTCCAGTGTAGGAGAGCTGCAGTGGGGCCGCGGTGATTCCACTGAGAGGTTGCCTCCCATGTATGTGATTATCGTGGAATTTATTGTTGCCAATGTGTATGGGTTCTCCCTCTGAGGAGTTTATAGAAAGGGAAATGTTGGACTACAAAACTATAAATGCATAGATTAGGCTTTAGGATAGTACATCCTTTAGCAGTAGATAGACGCTCTTGGCCCATGAGGCCGCGAGGGTGTGTTTGTCTGTTATGAGCATGAGGTCCGGCTAGTGCCATAGCCAATGCCGGCCCATTTGAGGTCCCATCAGTGGTGCCTCTACCGCGAGCTGCCAACAAGTGGTGGTTCTCGAATCTAGGGTTTTTAGGGACCAAAAAGTTGGTTTATGTCCTTTGACAAGGACGGTCAAACCGAAATACAAAAAGCAGAATGTGCTGAGAGGGCTAGACAGCTGTTGAAGATTGTAAGTTGCTATTCTCCTCAAAGGAGCAGCCCGATATGCATAAAAGGCAGTGGTCTTAGTAACCCAACTGTTGCACATAGTCCTTTAGGTGCAGGAGGAAGTGCAAGTTCTTCCTCTCTTCCACCAAGTCAACCCACTTCAAGTGGGGGTGTGATCCCATTAGTCCATTAAAGCAACCATGAAAAAAGTGTGATGGATGTGGCCATGGGTCCGTCCTACGGATGGGTGGTCTCTCGGTTGGCCAAGAACTTTTCTCAAATGAAATCAGCAGAGCAGGGGACTTTCTCGAAAGAAGTTGACAAGCAATGAACGATGGCCTAGAATCTAGGTTACTAGAATCCTAGTTTATGCTGTTTTAGGGGAATGGAATGGGACTATGCCTTATGGGCAGAGAGGTTGTCAATCCGATTGTCATCATGGCACAACCCATTGCAATTCCTGTAGGGATGTCGGATCGGCCAACTTTAGGAGTTCCTTTGCCCATTTTTAATGGGTTAGCCAAAGAAGATGTAGAGTTTCACATTTGTGAATTCCAAAGATTAATGTTTAATTACTGCATCCAAGATGAGGGACATCTTATGATGTTCTTTAACATGACGTTAAAAGAAAGGGCTGCAATATGGTATCATAACATAGAGGCTGGAACCATAACTATAATCGATCAATTTTATGCAGCTTTTCGAGGAGAATATGCCCCTGAAAGAGGTGGCCAGTACTGGTTGCATGTTTTGAATGTAACACGCCAAGAACCCCATGAGAATGTGAAAGCCTATGCCAAGAAGCTTAAGGAAGTATTTCGTAAGTACATTTCCATTCCACTAGTTGTCCAATTGCAATACTTCTTGCATGGATTGAATTTCAATATTTAGGTACAATTGAGCAGTGTGGCTTTGGCTGATATAGACACCGCCATCACGTGGGCAAAAGGAGTAGAGTCACAATTACAAATGGCCTACTCCTCTCGAATAAATCTTAATGTGGATCTAGTACCTAGAGGCAATTTACCATTGATAAATGGAAGTCAAGGGATGCCTATGAATAACCCTAATGGGAGAGGAAGCATGGTTCAAAATGTACATTTTCTGCCAGCTCCTCCCAGTGTGACTATGCCTATGGCTAGTCACTTGGCTCCACCAAATGTTGGAGGCCAAGCTATGAACCCTAATGGTGTTCATGTGAGTCAACAACCAATACCCAATCAAATTGTTAGGCCAATGGAACGACTGATAGACGATCAAGGCTATGAGTTGAGTGCCTCTAATGTCCTTGGAGAAGTTAAGGATATGATGAAGCACTACACCGATATGATTTCTGAACAATATCAGAAAATAGCTGTTGACATCAATTTCTTGAAGAAGCAACAGAATCTGATAGGGAGTCGACGCCCTGAAGAGGGTGGTCCCTCAAGATTCAGCTGTAAGTCCTGTGGCGGACAACATTTCCCTAGAAACTGTCCAAATGTTAAATGTGATATTTGTGGGAATTCGGATCACTTAGCTGCTACCTGTTGGAGTAAGATTAGTTTCCTCCAACAAGGGAGTAAACAACCAGGTCCAGTTAATCATAGAGCGCAAGGTAATAACCTCCAGCAACATGATGGACCAAGACAAATATTGCAAAGGGGAAAGACCACTATAGAGGATTTGCCACAAGGAAATGGAGTCAACGTTATTGAGGCTATACGTGTCAATGGCACTGAAACCTGTAACCTACAAGCCATGACAAGAGGCCAAAAGGCTAAAGAGGGTGATAAAGATAATGCAACACCGGTCGAGGGAAACCCTAAGCAAGGGGATAAGGGGATGCAAGTCCTGAATCCTGGCGTGGAAGATAGACCTCTAAGGCCTGTTGACAAAAAAGTCGATCCTAAGAAGGATAAGGAAGTGCCAAGAAAGAAGGCAAGAGCTAAAAAAGAAGCACCAAAGCCGGTCCTGAGACCAAAAGAGAGAATGGTTTGGCGAGAGAAGAGAGCTTTGGCTACCTGTCATGATTTTGATGTAGCAAGTTCTCTTTGAAAAGTCACACCAGATGTAAACCTCTTACAGTTGATTAAATTATCTCCAGGAGTACGCAAGGAATTCAAGAAGATTCTGCGTATTAGGTATATTGTAGAACCTTTGGGCATAGCACGAGTAGGGGAAGATTGGTTTGATCATGCTGAAAAGAATTTCCCTAGGGTTCCAGCATACGTGGATGGAATTTTAGTGGAACATGCTATCGTAGACAATGGGTCCTCCGTCAATATCATGAGTTCAGAGTTGATGGAGAGGTTGGGTCTAGGCATCCAAAAAGATGGCTCCACCCTTCTTAGAATGGCTGATGATAGTCTAAGGCAACCAGAAGGTTGCGTTACTAAAGTCCATGTTACAGTTGCAAGTGTAGAATGTTTCTTGGACTTTAGGGTAATAAGAATTGCAGGACGTCCTAGCTATTGAGTCTTGCTAGGCAGGCCTTGGATTTTACGAACAGACTGTCAAATCGATATACCCACCGGTCGAGTGGTTCTAGGTAGAGGTGCTAACCGAGTAATAGTCGATGCTTACTCTAAGTCTCCTCAAAGTGAGAGAGCTCCTTTATCCTCCACTAAAGTAGAGACAACAGATGATCCATCTGGTAGTGAGACATCATCCAGTGATGAATCTAAAGAGGGGTCCACTACAGATGATATTTATCAGATAACTCTAAATCAGAGGATAGAGCCTCAAGATAGTATAAGAGACGCGAATGTGATTGAGTTGGACCTTGGCACACTGAATGTTTCACAGCCAATTAAATTAGGTTCCATGCTCAGTTCAGCAGAAAGGGAGGACTATATGTCCTTCATTCAAGAATTCCACGATATCTTTGCTTGGAGTTATGACGAACTGAGAGGCATTCCTCCCAGCCTGGCTATTCATACTATTCCTATAAAAAAAGACAGTCGTCCTGTGCGTTAGAAAGTAAGGCATATGCCTTTTGAATTGAGGGACGGGCTGTTTGAGGAGTTACAGAAGTTACGGAAAGCTAGTTTGATCTTCCCTATACAGCACACAGAATGGTGTTCACCAGTTGTCATCAGGAAGAAGAAAAACAACCAAATCCGACTATGTGTAGATTTTAGAGAGCTGAATAAGCAAATGGTTAAGGATTACTACCCGTTGCCATTTATTGACCAGATTTTGGATCAATTAGCGGGTAGGGAAATATATTCGTTTATGGATTGCTTTGCAGGATACAACCAGATGGCAATTGCAGAAGAGGACAAGTTGAAAACAACTTTCATTAGTGTCTTTGGTACTTTTGCGTACCATGTGATGGCCTTTGGATTGTGCAATGCACCCGGATCATGGCAACGAATAGTAGACAAGACCTTTGGCGACATCTTCCCAGATGAGTTGAAAGTATTTATCGATGACCTGGGGGAAGCCACTGTAAGAGAAAGGATGTTAATTATCTTAAGAAATTGTTTTGAGCGCTGCAGACAATTTTGTATCGCTCTTAACCCACAGAAGTGTGTCTTTGGAGTGCCTTATGGGCTACTGCTAGGCCATGTGGTTAGTTTAGTAGGAATCGCATCTGACCCTGAAAAGATCAAGGTTATAGTTGTTATGAGTCCACCATGCACTCCGAAAGAGGTACATAGCTTTCTGTCATCGATAGGGTACTATCAGAGGTTTATAAATGCATTGGCAGAAAGGACGTTGCCATTAACGAACTTATTATCCTTTAGCTATCTATTTGTATGGAGCGACCCTTGTAAGGTAGCTTTCGAGGATGTGAAACATGAGCTAGTAAAAGCACCAGTTTTAAAAGCACCTAAAAGAGGTGAGGTATTTTACATATTTTTAGCAAATCTAGGAGGGAAAGTGGTATCATGCGATAGCTTTTGCTAGTAAAAAATTGGGCATATCAGAAATTAACTACACCTACATGGAGAAGTTGTGCCTTGCGATGGTCGTTGCGACTAAAAAATTCAGGTACTATATCCTCTATGAGAAGGTAGTTTTCTATACAAAGGTGGAAGGGCTTAGATTGCTTATGAACAAGCTGCAACTACCTCCTGATCGTCTGGCAAAATGGTTAATCACTTTGCAGGAGTTCGATTATGAGATTAAGAGTAAGTCACCGAGGTTGCAAGGGATTGTGGAATGCCTTGTGGATTTCGGGGAGCCGAAAGAGACTTTGGCTAAAGGAAGTGATATTGAAAAAATGTTTAAAATTGATACAACTTCCATCCCATCTTGGTATACTACTATCACGCATTATCTATCAACAGGAGAGACTAGAGCTGGTTTATCAAAATCAGAAAAGAGGAAAATCAGACAACATGCTTTGAAGTTTTCCTTGATCGCAGGAACACTATATCGGTAGGGTGTTGATGATATCTATCGCCGATGTGTGATACCTGACAAGGTTCCTTTTATCTTGGAAGAGTGCCATGACTTTGGGTGTGGAGGGCACTTTGCTGGCGGCCCAGAAAGCTTTAAGAGCTGGATATTGGTGGCTGTCCATCTTCCAAGATTCCTTTGAGTACGTTAAGAGATGTGATACCTGTCAAAGACATGACAACAGAGAGAATAGGAAATGCCCACTTATGCCTATCATGGTTATCCTTCCCTTTGAGAAGTGGGGCATTTACTTTGTGGGTCCTATCACCCCGTCGTCTACTACTCAGAAGAGGTACATTATATTAGCAACTGATTATTTCACAAAATGGTCATAAGCACGGGCGACGAGGCAGGACAATGCAAAAGAGACTGCAAGTTTCCTTTAAGAGCAGATTATCTGCTGTTTTGGTCCACCGAAGGAACTAGTGTCAGACCGTGGAACCCACTTTTTGAATAAAATGATCAAAAGCATGACAGAAGCTTGGCAAATCAAGCATAACAAAACGACCCCCTATAATCCGCAAGAAGCCAACGGGCAAGTCGAAAGTACTAATAAGCAACTTGTGGGTATCTTGTCTAAAATAGTCTCGGAGAAGAAACGAGACTGGGACAGGAAGTTAGCTATCGACCATACTCCATTTAAATTAGTGTATGGGGAAGAGTGTGTGTTACCCCTCGAAATCAAGTTGCCAACCATACAGTTTGCAATTAACCACTCTTTGGAGACGAGGATTCACTCTTTGAACGATTCACAACCATAGCCCACCTGGATGAGCTGAAATTGCAGAGCTTATTACACCAGGAGGTAGCTAAACCTCGGATGAAGCAGTTGTACGACTTAAAACAAAGAAGTATACCTTTAAAAAAGTGCAATTAGTTCTATATTATGATGCACGTAGGGAGATGTTTCCAAGGAAGCTGGAACCTAGATGGGATGGCCCCTACAAGATTGTCAATATAGGGAAAAATAGGTCTACGGCTCTACTAGCTGATCTGCAAGGAGTAGAATTTAAAAATAAGGTTAATCTTAATAAGATTAAACCTTATTATTTCTAAGTATGCTAACAAGGAGAAATGCATTGCAGGTCCATGCTGGGGCTGATTTGAGACCTGCAAAAGAGCTTAATGTTGGTTGATGGGACGGTTTGGAGCACCCATATCTGGAGAAGAGATACCATCAGGGGAAACTTATCTGGTGGAGCAAAGGATACAAAGTGATTGAGCAAGAGGACGGAACCTTTGTGTGGGAGATCAAAGTCTTCTGCCATTACTGCTTATGCATGTTGATAAGTATCCCTGTTGAGTTTAATGAAGAAGGTGGGATGGAGCCGTCAGTTCATTCTCTAAATATGCTAAATTTTGACTATCATAATTACAAATAGAGGAGTTTGTGATGGCAGGCGGTGTAAACCCATTGTGGACGTACACATTGTATTTCGACGAAGCATCCAGGGGCCCTAATAAAAAAGGAGTGTTGGAGTAGTAATCCGAGATCCCCGACGTAGAGTTACGATGAAGTTAGCTACTTATCTTGGGGTAGGATTCACTAACAACATGGCGGAGTATAAAGCCTTGATTATGGGACTGCATATTGCCAAGCAAGGTGGTATTCGGTGGTTGTTAGTGAAAGGGGATTTCCAGTTGATCTTGAATCAACTAGATGAGACATATACAGTACGGAATCCCATCCTTTGTATGTATCATCGAACTACCATGACCCTACTTGTGGAGTTTGAGAGAGTGTCTCTTGAGCTGATTCCACGTTACTAGAATCAGTTTGCGGATTCACTAGCAAATCTTGCTTATGAAGAATACATTTTCTTCAAATGTGGTCCTAGTTTGGATATTACTATCAATCATGAGACAGGACCCGGTCGCTTGTGGGGAATGTTATCAGAGCATGCAATATATGGCAAGCGAGGTTGATATGGGTGATGCAAAGAGTAGCCGAGACCCATCTACCGTTGTTATCCTGGACCCATAGGCTAATTAGACAACATGTTATGCATACGCCTCTTGCTATATATGCAGGAGGGATGGGTCATAATCTTATGCATTTAGCTTAGGGCTGCGAGCCCCATTTTTCCTCCTTGGAAAGGAGCATATTATTGTATATTTGTACTATTTCAAGGAGGGATGTGTAGTTGCTATTCTGTTTGATCTCGTTAGGCCAAGAGGGCCAGTTTTGCGAGGTTTTAAATGTTTTATTTCATTAGGCCAAGAGGGCCGATTAGTTTTTTTTAGTGAAATGCTTTATTAGGCCAAGAGAGCCAGTCGTCTATTTAGTACGGGTGCGGTTAATGGTTTCTTGTTTTAGTTCTATGCTAGACAAGTTCAAAGAAGAGCTTGGAAGGAGCCTATGTCACGTGGAGACTTCTCGTGGCCCTATCCAGGTGATATCTCTCCTTTACGAGTACCGTAGTTTTTTTGTTATATGTGTCAATGTACTTGTAGGGGATTTTCTTTTCTTGTCGAGGACCGGCGTCCAAGGCATGAAGTCCCAGGTTTAGATTAGGTATGTCTGAGGGAGGTCTGAGTAGTCGTTGCCTCTGGTAAAGACATTGCCAGGCATCGAAAGACCTATTTTAAAAGGCAGTTCTAGTGACCCTGTTTTGCTAGCCTGCTAGCAACCGTTCTAGGAGTTCTTGCTTAGTTGTGAGGCAGTTAGAGAAGCCTGCCAAAGGAAAAAATGATGATGATAGATAGGGAAAACAAAAACATGAATATCTCAAAGAAAATAAATATATACAAAGGTGTGTAAAAAGGGGTTCTAACCCCTATAAAAATTGAAAAGAAAAGAAAGGAAGTTTTATAAGCAGTTGCTCATCGCCTTGCAAAGGCATGGTAGGTTCCTTGGGACGAGTCAGACCCGGGGCCGATGCCTTGTCTTCCTAGGGGTGGCATCTCGCTGGAAAATAAGAAAGTAAGGAAAGTTGGAGTGAAAATAAAAGTGAGCATCAGAAAAGGATTAAGTGTCGCCTTGCAAGGGCTTGGTAGGTTCTTGGGTGCCGAGATAGGACCTGAGGCCGATGCCTTGTTCTCCTTGGCTCACTACGCTCAGCTCCCTCCTTTTTACACGCTCGAGTATGGGGAAATAAAAACCTAAAAGAAGAAATGTGCTAAAAGAAAATATTTCTTGATCAGGCTATAGGAGTCATCACCTAGTAGGAGCTCCTGAGTGTGTTGTCCTTAGTTAGGTAGGTAGTTCAGACCACCACGTAGGGTGACCTCTTTGATAGTTCTTTTTAGTTTGGCCGTGTTGGAGCATTCGGTTAGTGGCTAGCTTCGAACCTTCTATCAGATTATGTTGGGCCTACTCCTTGTGGATTTCATGCCTTGGTTTTGTCAAGGGGTAGGGTGAGCATTGTGCTGTGTTTTAGTATATATCTACTTTGTATCAGCTTGATGCTTCCTTTGGTTGTTTTGTGCAGATTTGTTATGGGATTTGACGGGCTGAGTCGCCCTATCTTGTGGTCGCCAATGAGAGCGGAGTTTTGAGCCCGAAATGTGCCTAAAATTTGCCAAAAAATTCAGAATTTAGGGGAAAAATCTTCAACATTGAAGGCGGCAGCGGCTGTAGCTAGGACAATTTTAAGCACCAAGTGAAAGACAACTTTCAAAAGGGCTCGAGCGACACTTGTGGATTTTTTATAATTTTTTCGACTGCCGTGCGGGATGTCGGGAGCTTCCAGTCAATCGAGATGCCGAGACGGACGTGCAAGATTTTTTAGAGGCTGAAACGGAGCTCGGACACAGAAGAGGCCAAAAATTGGCCAAGAATGAAAAGGTGGACAAAACTTAAGCCAAAGGGGGGGTGCCCTTTAGGACCTTAACCCCCCCTCCCTCATCTTTTTCCACAAATGGCGGCAGCACGTCATGAAGAAGATGGCGGCGCAAAAATCGCTCCTTCCCCCCCCAATCAATTTTGGGACTGAATGCAACCCATGGAACAGAGATTGGCCACCAACTTCTCCCTCTTTCCTGATTCTATCGCCGGTCCTCGCGCAAGATATGGCTATCTGGATGAAGAGATCAGAATCTAGTCTTTCTATCTTGAGAGCGGAGTTTTGAGCGCTGGAGGTGCCTAAAATTTGCCAAAAAATCCGAAATTTAGGGGAAAAATATTTAACATCGAAGGCAGCGGCTGCAGGTAGGCTGACTTTAAGCACCAAGTGAAATACGACTCTTAAAAGGTGCCCGAGCGACACTTGTGGATTTTTGATAATTTTTCAGACTGCCATGCGGGATGTCAGAAGTTTCCGGTCAATGCGGGATGTCAAGCTGGACGCCTTGGATTTTTCAGAGCTGAAATCGGAGCCAGGACGGGGAAGTGACCGCAAAATGGTCAAGATTTGAAGAGGTGGACAAGTTTAAGGCCAAAGTTGGATGTGCCTTTTGGGAGCCTTGAACCGCCCCCCCCCCCCCCCCCCCCCCAAAAAAAAAATTATGCAATCTTGATGAAAAAAACGTGAGGAAGATAAAGAAAAAACGTGGAGCAACATGGCGGCCGTTTTTTGCACCCTCTCATGATGGAGATGGAGTATGCAGGCTGAAAGCAACCCATACAATCGATCATGGGATTGATCTTCCCTCTCTTGGCTGGTCTTATTGCCGTCCTTTTCTCGTGAAATGATGGACTGAATGAAAAGAACCAGATCTAGTCTTTCTCTCTCCTCCCTCTCTCTCCCCTAAGGGGCTGTTCTTGTGTGCAAGAGGAAAATGAAGAATGGTGAAGGAAAGCTTGTCCGGTTGGGACCGAATTGCTTCCGGATGAATGTAGACATGAAGATTACTGATTTTGAAGATGCTGGACATTGAATGTGGACTGACCCGCAGTCCTGCACCAAAACTGAGATCCCGAAACACGACACCTAAGCAGTAATTCAATTTTTATGAAGAAAAAATGAGTTTTTATGCTGTTTGTTTGATGAAACATTGTTCCCATGGGTTGATTATGCATTATGATGTTGTTTTCTATGAGTTTCAACAGTTTATAATCTAAAAATCAGAAAATCATAAGTTATATGGCTGAAATTAATGTTATAAAACTCTTAAAACATGCGTTTAAGGGGTAAAATTGGGGTTTTTGCAAAATAAATGGAAAATATGAGACATAACACCTACAAAACCTGAAATTTTGCTGTCAAAAAACCTAAGGGACACAACCCACAATTATTCTTAATTTGAAGTCATTTTTTATTGAAGAAAAAGAGGAAAAATACCAAAAAATGGTGAAAATGAGTTTTAAATAGGAGAAAATTAGGAAACGATAAAAGGAAAATTCTAGAAAATTGCATGTCTGTTTGTATAGCATATAATGAAGGTAAAGCACGAGGTTGGCCTCAGTTTACCCACGTTTCTATGTTTCCGTTCATCTTTATCGCTTTCTTTGTGAAGAAATACACATAAAAATGACTCTTTCACATATCAACGAATGCAAAACATTAAACGGTAGGGTGAGAGCGGAGGTTGAGCGTCAAAATATAAATTAAAATTCAGTTTATATGTTGCATCATGCCTATAGGATGTTGTTTTAAAATAAAGAGAAAGGCAGCATGAGCGTAAGGCTCGGTGTCTTTCCTCATTATAAACGCTAGCATGGAAATCATGGAAAGATTGGTTTCGCACGATGCACAATGCTGATTTTCTTCTGTTTGTGCACTAAAGGGTTCACATTATACATTATGCATAGTTCATGGTATCAACGGAAAATCTCGTGGACTACATAGCACTTGTTTTCTTAGGAATTTGACCCACGATTGAGAGTGTAAGGTTATCCCTTGCCGTAGGATAGAGGGGCGGTTTCCTAAGGGAGTGTTAAGTAAGGATACATGGTATATCTCCTGGATTCGAAATGAAAGAGAGGAGTTTGCGTTCGTTTGTGTTATATGTTGAGTAGTGCATCAAGGGGCCAATCCCTGCGATATAGGAGAGCTATAATGGGGCTGCGGTGTTTCTATCGAGAGGTTACCTCCATGTATGTGATCGTGGCATTGCCAATGTGTATGGGTTCTCCCTTTGTGGAGTTTATAGAAAGGGAAACGTTGGACTACAAAACGATGAAACTATAAACGCATAGATTAGGATTTAGGACAATTTGTCCTTTAGCAGTAGATAGACGCTCCTGGTCCGTGAGGCCGTGAGGATGTGTTTGTCTGTCATGAGCATGAGGTCCCGCTAGTGCCATAGCCAGTGCCGGCCCATTTCAGGTCCCATCAGTGGTGCATTTGTCGGGAGCTTCCAATAAGTGGTGGTTCTTGAATCTAGGGTAGGGACCAAAAAGTTGGTTTATGTCCTTTGACAAGGACCGTCAAGCCGAAATACAAAAAGCAGAATATGCTGAGAGGGCTAGATGACGGTTGGAGATTGTAAGTCGTTATTCTCCTCAAAGGAGTAGCCTGATACGCATAAGAGGCAGTGGTCTTAGTAACCCAACTACTGCACATAGTCTTTTAGGTGCAGGAGGAAGCACAAGTTCTTCCTTTCTTCCACCAAGTCAACCCACCTCAAATGGGGGTGTGATTCCACCAGTTCAAACTCCTATTGTCAATCCGATTGTCGCTATGGCACAGCCCATTGCAATTCCTACAGGGACCTTAGATTTGCAAGATTTAGGAGTTCCTTTGCCCATTTTTAATGGGTTAGCTAAAGAAGATGCGCAGTTTCACATTTGTGAATTCCAAAGACTAATTTTTAATTATCGCATCCAAGATGAGGGACATCTTATGATGTTCTTTAACATGACATTAAAAGGAAGGGCTGCGGTATGGTATTATAGCATAGAGACTGGAACCATAACCACAATTAACCAATTTTATGCAACTTTTCGAGGAGAATATGCCCCTGAAAGAGGTGGCCAGTACTGGTTGCATGTTTTGAATGTAATACGCCAAGAACCCCATGAGAATGTGAAAGCCTATGCCAAGAAGCTTAAGGAAGTCTTTCGTAAGTTACAAACTTACATTCCCATTCCACTAGTTGTCCAATTGCAATACTTCTTGCATGGATTGGATTTCAATATTCAGGTACAATTGAGCAGTGTGGCTTTGGCTGATATAGACACCGCCATCACGTGGGCAGAAGGAGTAGAGTCACGATTACAAATGGCCTACTCCTCTCGAATAAATCTTAATGCGAGTTTAGTACCATGAGGAAATTTACAATTGACAAATGGAAGTCAAGGGATGCCTATGAATAACCCTAATGGGAGAGGAAGCATGGTTCAAAATTTACCTTTGCTGCCAGCTCCTCCTAGTGTGACTATGCATATGGCTAGTCAGTTGGCCCCAAGTGTTGGAGGCCAAGTTTCGAACCCTAATGTTGTTCCTGGGAGTCAAAAACCAATGCCCAATCAAATTGTTAGACCAATGAAATGACGGATAGATGATCAAGGCTATGAGTCAAGCGCATCTAATGTCCTTGGCGAAGTTAAGGATATGATGAAGCATTACACCGACATGATTTCTGAACAATATCGGCAAATAGGGGAGTCGACGCCCTGAAGAGGGTGGACCCTCAAGATTCAGTTGTAAGTGGTGTGGCGGACAACATTTCCCTAGAAACTATCCAAATGTTAAATGTGATATTTGTGGGAAGTCGGGCCACTTAGCCGCTACCTGTTAGAGTAAGATTAGTTCCCTCCAACAAGGGAGTAAACAGCTAGGTTTAGTTAATCATAGAGCGCAAGGTAATAACCTCCAGCAAAATGATGGACCAAGATAAATACTGCAAAGGGGAAAGACCACTCTAGAAGAGTTGCCACAAGGCAATGGAGTCATCCTTATTGAGGTTTTACATGTCAATGACACTGAAACCTCTAACCTAAGAGCCATGACAAGAGGCCAAAAGTCTAAAGAGGTTGACAAAGATAATGCAAAACCGGTTCAGGGAAACCCTAAGCAAGGAGATAAGCGGACGCAAGTCCTGAATCCTGGCGTGGAAGGGGGACCTCTAAGGCCGGTTGACAAAAAATTCGATCCTAAGAAGGATGTGAAAGTGCCAAGAAATAATGCAAGAGCTAAAGAAGAAGCACCAAAACCGGTCCCGAGACCAAAAGAAAGAATGGTTTGGCGAGAAAAGAGAGCTTTGGCTACCTATCATGATTTTGATTTTGCAAGTTCTCTTTGCAAAGTTAAACCAGATATGAATCTCTTACAGTTGATTAAATTATCTCCAGGAGTATGCAAGGAATTCAAGAAGATCCTGCATATTGGGTATATTGTAGAACCTTTGGACATAGCACGAGTAGGGGAAGATTGGTTTGATCATGCTGAAAAGAATTTCCCTAGGGTTCCAGCATATGTGCATGGAATATTAGTGGAGTATGATGATAGTCTAAGACAACTAGAAGGTTGCGTTACTAGAGTTCATGTTACCGTCGCAAGTGTAGAATGCTTCTTGGACTTTAAGGTGATAAGATTTGCAGGACGTCCTAGCTATGGAGTCTTGCTAGGTAGGCCTTGGATCTTATGAACAGACTGTCAAGTCAATATACCCGCCGGTCAAGTGGTTCTAGGTAGAGGTGCTAACCGAGTAATAGTCGATGCTTACCCTGAGTCTCCTCAGAGTGAGAGAGCTCCTTTATCCTGTACTGAATTAGAAACAGCAGATGATCCATCTGGTAGTGAGACATCATCTAGTGATGAATCTAAAGAGGGTCCACTACAGAGGATATTTATCAGATAACTCTAAATGAGCCGATAGAGCCGCAGGATAGGATAAGAGACGTGGATGTGATTGAGTTAGACCTTGGCACGCCGAATGATTCGCGGCCAATTAAATTAGGTTCCATGCTTAGTTTAGTAGAAAGGGAGGACTATGTGTCCTTGATTCAAGAATTTCGCGACATCTTTGCTTGGAGTTATGATGAGTTGAGAGGCATTCCTCCCAGCCTGGCTGTACAGAAGTTACGGAAAGTTGGTTTAATCTTCCCTGTACAGCACACAGAATGGTGTTCACCAGTTGTCATCAAGAAGAAGACAAACAACCAGATCCGACTATGTGTAGATTTTAGAGAGCTGAATAAGTAGACGGTTAAGGATTACTACCCGTTGCCATTTATTGACCAGATTTTGGATCAATTAGCGGGTAGGGAAATATATTCGTTTATGGATTGCTTTGCGGGTTACAACTAGATGGAAATTGCAGAAGAGAACAAGTTGAAAACAACTTTTATTACTGTCTTTGGTACTTTTGCGTACCATGTGATGGCCTTTGGTTTGTGCAATGCACCTGGATCATGGCAACAAACAGCAGATATGACATTTGGTGACATCTCCCCAGATGGTTGAAAGTATTTATTGATGACCTAGGGGCAGCCACTGTAAGGGAAAGGTTGTTGATCATTTTAAGAAAGTGCTTTGAGCGCTGTAGACAATTTTGTATCGCTCTTAACCCATGGAAGTGTAAGTTTGGAGTGCCTTATGGGCTATTGCTAGGCCATGTGGTCAGTTCAGTAGGGATAGCAACTGACCCTGAAACAATCAAGGTTATAGTCGCTATGAGTCCACCACACACTCTGAAAGAGATACATAGCTTTCTGTCATCGATAGGGTACTATTGGAGATTCATAAATGCCTTGGCAGAAAGGACGTTGCCATTAACGAACTTATTATCCTTTAGCTGTCTATTTGAATGGAGCGACCCTTGTAAGGTAGCTTTCGAGGATGTGAAACAGGAGCTAGTAAAAGTACCACTTTTAAAAGCACCCAGAAGAGATGAGGTATTTTACACATTTTCAGCAGCCACCATGCATAGTATCAATTCTACTGTTTAGCCCAAATCTAGGAGGGAAAGTGGTATCATCTGATAGCTTTTGCTCGTAAAAAATTGGGCATATTAGAAATTAACTACACCTTATACATGGAGAAATCGTGTCTTGCGATGGTCTTTAGGACTAAAAAATTCAGGCACTACATCCTCTATGAGAAGGTAGTTTTCTATACAAAGGTGGAAGGGCTTAGATTACTTATGAACAAGCTACAACCGCCTGATCGTTTGGCAAAGTAGTTAATCACTTTGCAGGAGTCTAATTATGAGATCAAAAGTAAGCCACCGAGGTTGTAGGGTATTGTGGAATGCCTTGTGGATTTCGGGGAGCCGAAAGAGACTTTGGCTGAAGGAAGTGATATTGAAGAAATGTTTAAAATTGATACAGCTTCTATTCCATCTTGGTATGCTACTATCACGCATTATCTATCAACAGGAGAGATTGGAGCTGGTTTATCAAAATCAAAAAAGAGGAAAATCAGACAACATGCTTTGAAGTTTTCCATGATTGCAGGAACACTATATCGGCAGGGTGTTGATGATATCTATCGCCAATGTGTGCTGCGTGACGAGGTTCCTTTCATCTTGGAAGAGTGTCATGACTCTGCATGTGGAGGGCATTTCGCTGGACGGTTGACGGCATAGAAAGCTATAACAACTGGAAATTGGTGGTCGTCCATCTTCCAAGATTCTTTTGAGTATGTTAAGAGATGTGATACATGTCAAAGACATGACAGTAGAGAGAATAGGAAACGCCCACCACTTATGCCTATAATGGCTATCCTTCCATTTGAGAAGTGGGGCATTGACTTTGTGGGTCCTATCACCCCGTTGTCTACTATCCAGAATAGATACATTATAGTAGCAATTGATTATTTTACAAAATGGTCAGAAGCGCGGGCGACGAGGCAGGACAATGCAAAAGAGACTGCAAATTTTCTTTTAGAGCAAATTATCTGCCGTTTTGGTCCACTGAAGGAACTAGTGTCAGACTATGGAACTCACTTTTTGAATAAAGTGATCAAAAGCCTGACTGAAGCTTGGCAAATCAAGCATAATAAAACGACCCCGTATAATCCGCAAGCCAACGAGCAAGTTGAAAGTACTAATAAGCAGCTTGTGGGTATCTTGTCTAAAATAGTCTTTGAGAAGAAACGAGACTGGGATAGCAAGTTGTATGTGGCAGTATGGGCGTATAATACCACGTTTAAGTGAGCTACCGGCCATACTCCATTTAAATTAGTTTATGGGGAAGAGTGTGTGTTACCCCTCGAGATCAAGTTGTGAACCATATGGTTTGCAATTAACCACTCTTTGGGAGATGAGGATTCACTCTTTGAGCATTTTATGACCATAGCCCACCTGGATGAGCTAAAATTGCAGAGCTTATTACACTAGGAGGTAGCTAAACGTCAGATGAAGCAGTTGCATGACCTTAAAGCAAAGAAGTATACCTTTAAAAAAGGGCAATTAGTTCTATACTATGATGCGCGTAGGGAGCTGTTTCTAGGGAAGCTCGAACCTAGATGGGATGGCCCCTACAAGATTGTCAGGCTAGGGAAAAATAGGTCTACGGCTCTATTAGTTGATCTGCAGGGAGTAGAGTTTAAAAATAAGGTTAATCTTAATAAGATTAAACCTTATTATTTCTAAGGATGCTAATACATAAAAATGCATTGCAGGTCCATGCTGGGGCTGATTTGAGACTTGTAAAAGAGCTTACAACTGGTTGATGGGGAAAGTGATTATTGGTCTCTTACGTGATTTAATAGAAATACTATTTGCTTGCCTGCTTAAAGGTCGCTAATAGCTTTTATGAAACAAAAGTATTGTTTCAAATAAGCTAGCTCAACAACAACTCCGCTATACTATAGCCATAAAAGTAATAATCCAGTATCCGTTGCTGTGACCAAGCTTAATATCTTTTAAGCCTATAAGCTCATAACTAATAAATGCGGTTGATTCCTTACACCCATATCTGGAGCAGAGATACCATCAGGGGAAACTTATTTGGTGGAGCAAAGGATACAAAGTGATTGAGCAAGAAGACTGAACCTTTGTGTGGGAGATCAAAGTCTTCTGCCATCACTGCTTATGAATGTTGACAAGTATCCCTGTTGAGTTTAATGAAGAAGGTGGGATGGAGCCGTCAGTTCACCCTCTCAACATGTTAAATTTTGACTATCATAATTACGAATAGAGGAGTTCATGATGGCAGGCTGTGTAAACCCATTGTGGATGTACACATTATAGTTTGATGGAGCGTCCAGGGGCCCTAATAAAAAAGGGAGTGTTGGAGTAGTAATCTGAGATCCCCAACGTAGAATTACGATGAAGTTAGCTGCTTATCTCGGGGTAGGATTCACTAACAATATGGCGGACTATAAAGTCTTGATTATGGGACTGCATATTGCCAAAAAAGGTGGTATTCGGTGGTTGTTAGTAAAAGGGGATTCCCAGTTGATCCTGAATCAGCTAGATGGGACATACACAATGCGGAATCCCATCCTTTGTATGTATCATCGAACTACCATGACCCTACTTGAGGAGTTTGAGAGAGTGTCTCTTCAGCTGATTCCATGTTACTGGAATCAGTTTGCGGATTCATTGGCAAATCTTGCTTATGAAGAAGACCTTTTCTTCAACTATGGTCCTAGTTTGGATATTGCTATCAATAATGAGACAGGACATGGTCGCTTGTGGGGAATGTTAGCAGAACACGTAATATATGGTAGACGATGGTTGATATGGGTGATGCAAAGAGTAGCCGAGACCAATCTACCATTGTTATCCTGGACCCATAGGTTGATTAGAGAACAAGTTATGCGTACGCCTCTTGCTATATATGCAAGAGGGATGGGTCATAACCTTATGCATTTAGTTTAGGGCTTTGAGCCCTTGTTTTTCCTCCTTGGAAAGGAGCATATTATTGTATATCTGTACTACTTCAAGGAGGGATGTGTAGATACTCTTTTATTTGATCTCGTTAGGCCAAGAGGGCTGATCAATTTTTTGTAGTGAAGTAATTTTTTTCCTTAGGCCAAGAGGACTAGTTGTCTATTTAGTATAGGTGCCGTTAATGGTTTTTTTGTTTTAGTCTTGTGCTAGACAGGTCCAAAGAAGAGCTTTGAAGGAGCCTTTGTCGCATGGAAGCTTCTCATGGCCCTATCCAAGTGATATCTCTCCTTTACAAGTACTGTGTTTTTATGCTACATGTGCCTGTGTACTTGTAGGGGATTTTCTTTTCCTATTGGGGACCGACGTCCAAGGCATGAAGTCCCAAGTTTAGGTTAGCTATGTCTGAGGGAGGTCTGAGTAGTCATTGCCTCCCTGTAAAGACATTGCCAGGCATTGAAAGACCTGTTTTAGGAGGGAGTTCTAGTGACCCTGTTCTGCTAGCCTGCTAGGCAGCCGTTCTAGGAGTTCTTGTAGTTGTGAGACAGTTAGAGAAGCCTGCCGGAGGAAAAATGATGATGAATGAAAGGAAAAAAACCTTGAATATCTCAAAGAAAATAAATATATACAAAGGTGTGTAAAAAGGGGTTCTAACCCCTATAAAAATAGAAAAGAAAAGAAGGAAAATCTATAAACAATTGATCATCGCCTTGCGAAGGCCTAGTAGGTTCGTAGAGACGAGTCAGACCCGGGGCCGATGCCTTGTCTTCCTAGGGGTGGCGTCTTGCTAGAAAAGAAGAAAGTAAGGAAGGTTGGAGCGAAAATAAAAGTGAGCGTCAGAAAAGGATTAAGTGTCGCCTTGCGAGGGCTTGGTAGGTTCTTGGGTATCGAGACAGGACATGAGGCCGATGCCCTGTTGTCCTTGGGTCACTACTCTTAGCTCCCTCCTTTTTACATGCCCAAGTATGGAAAAATAAAAACCTCAAAGAAGAAATGTGCTAAAAAGAAAATACTGCTTGATCAGGCTATAGGAGTCCTCACCTAGTAGGAGCTCCTGGTTGTGTTGTCGTTAGTTAGGTAGGTAGTTGAGACCACCACTTAGGATAACTTCTTTGATAGGTTTTTCAGTTTGGCCATGTTGGAGTAGTCGCTTAGTGACTAGCTTCGGACCTTCTGTCAGAGTATGCTAGGCCTACTCCTTGTGGATTTCATGCCTTGGTTTTGTCAGGGGGTAGGGTGAGCATTGTGCTATGTGTTTTAGTATGTATCTATTTTGTATCAACTTGATGCTTTCTTTGGTTGTTTTGTGCAGATCTGTTGTGGGATTCGACGGGCTGAGTCGCCCTATCCCATGGTCGCCAATGAGAGAGGAGTTTTGAGTCTGGGATGTGCCTAAAATTTGCCAAAAAATCTAGAATTTAGGGGAAAAATATTTAACATCGAAGGCGGCAGCTCTAGCTAGGACGATTTTAAGCACCAAGTGAAATACGACTCTTAAAAGGCACCCGAGCGACACTTGTGGATTTTTGATAATTTTTCAGACTGTCGTACAGGATGCTAGAAGTTTCCAGTCAATGCGGGATGTTAAGCTGGATGCCCAGGATTTTTCAGAGCTCAAATCGGAGCCAGGACGGGAAAGTGACTGCAAAAGAGGTGGACAAGTTTAAGGCCAAAATTGGGTGTGCCTTTTAGGAGCCTTGGACCCCCCCTCCCTGGCCCAAAATTTATGAAATCTTGATGAAAAAAACGTGAGGAAGATGAAGAAAAAACGTGGAGCAATATGGCGGCCGTTTTTTTGCCCTCTCATGATGGAGATGGAGTATGCAGGCTAAAAGCAACCCATACAATCGATCATGGGGCTGATCTTCCCTCTCTTGGCTGGTCTTATTGCCGTCCTTCACTAGTGGAATGATGGACTGAATTAAGAGAACCAAATCTATTCTTTCTCTCTCTTGTCTCTCTCTCCCCTAAGGGGCCGTTCTTGTGTGCAAGAGGAAAATGAAGAATGGTGAAGGAAAGCTTGTCCGGTTGGAACCCGATTGCTTCTTGATCGATGTAGACATAAACATTGCTAATTGTGAAGATGCTAAAAATTGAGTGTGGGCTGACCCGCAGTCCCGCACCAAAACCGAGATCCCGAAACACGACACCTAAGCGGTAATTCAATTTTTATGAAGAAAAAATGAGTTTTTATGCTATTTGTTTGATGAAACATTGTTCCCATGGGCTGATTATGAATTATGATGTTGTTTTCTATGAGTTTCAACATCTTATAATCAGAAAATCAGAAAATCATGAGTGATATGGCTGAAATTAATGTTATAAAACCCGTAAAACATGCGTTTAAGGGGTAAAATTGGGGTTTTTGCAAAATAAATGGAAAATATGAGACATAATACCTACAAAACCTGAAAGTTTGCTATCAAGGAACCTAAGGGCCACAACCCACAATTGATCTTACTTTTTAGTCAATTTTTATTGAAGAAAATAGAGAAAAAATACCAAAAAATGGTGAAAAATGGGTTTTAAATAGGAGAAAATTAGGAAATGATAAAAGAAAAATTCCAAAAAATTACATGTGTGATGGTGCAACGTATAATGAAGGTAAAGCATGAGGTTTGCCTCGGTTTACCCTGGTTTTTATGTTTTCATTCATGTTTATCGCTTTCTTTGTGAAGAAATACACATAAAAATGACTCTTTCACCTATCAACGAATGCAAAACATTAAACAGTAGGGTGAGAGGGGAGGTTGAGTGTCAAAATATAAATTAAAATTCGATTTATGTGTTGCATCATGCCTATAGGATGTTGTTTTAAAATAAAGAGAAAGGCAGCATGAGCGTAAGACTCAGTGTCTCTCCTCATTACATAAACGCTAGCATGGAAATCATAAAAAGATTGGTTTCGCACAATGCACAATGCTGATTTTCTTCTGTTTGTGCACTAAATGGTTCATATTATGCATTATGCATAGTTCATGGTATCAACGAAAAATCTCTGGAATGCATAGCACTTGTTTTCTTAGGAATTTGACCCACGATTGAGAGTGTAAGGTGTCAAGATTGTGGGAGAGAAGGAAGGAGTCTCGCTTGAAGCTTTCTTGCTTGCACAATGGGGGAAGACACACAAGGGTGGAGGCTGAAAACAGTTTTCCTCTTCTTAGTTGTGTAAGCCAAAAAGAACTCAAGTACAAAGAAATAGAAGAACCCTAGATATGGGTCTCAAACCAAACTCAACTAACTAAGGTGGCATACTAACTGAGCCACGAACTAGAGTAGATAAGGATAGCTATCATGTAGCTATTATTCATGGGCGGTGTACCAACCGCGTCTGCAACTGACAAGTCGGTGACATAAATACACAACGGTCACCCTGGCGTATCACGAGTGGAGCTCGATATCTCAACACTCCCCCTCGAGCTCAATCCCAATTCCTGCACACCAAGCAGGTCTCTGAACTTGCGCAGCTTCTCTGCGCCCAATGCCTTCGTGAGTATGTCAGCTACCTGATCCTCTGTGCTGACATAAACTAGATCAATAAGACCTAGTAAAACCCTCTCTCGCACATAGTGATAATGCACCTCAATGTGCTTTGTTCTAGCATGATAGACTGGGTTATTTGCCAAGTGTATACTACTCATGTTGTCACAATAAATGACAACTGGCCCATCTGTAGACTGATGCATATCATAAAGTAGCTTATGCAACCAAGCTACCTCACATGCAGCCATTGCTGCACCCCTGTACTCAGCCTCTGTGCTCGACAAGGCAACTGTAGGCTGTTTCTTGCTGCTCCAAGTGACTGCAGCACTCCCAAAAGAGAATACATATCCACTGGTAGATCGTCTATCAGAAATACTACCAGCCCAATCAGCATCAGTGTATCCATGCAACTGTATCTGAACCCCAGTCTCATAAAATAGTCCATACTGCAATGTGGACTTCACATACCTGAGTATGCGTCTAGCCGCATCCAAATGTGGTTTCCTTGGAGCCTGCATAAACTGACTTACCAATCCAACAGCATAGCTCAAATCTGGCCTGGTAATAGTCATATAAATCAAGCTTCCTACTATGCGTCTGTACATAGTAGGGTCTTCCAGAAGCTCACCTGCATCTGTGCTCAGCTTCACATTCTGCTCCAAAGGAACTGAAATAGGCTTACAGCCTGTCATCCCATATTTGGACAGCATGTCCAATCCATACTGCCTCTGCAAGAGCTGTATCCCACTTGGTGATCTAATCACCTCAATGCCCAAGAAATAGCGCAGCTCTCCCAAATCCTTCATCTCAAACTTCTGCTTCAATAGCATTTTCACATGAAGGATATCTTCATCACTGTCACCTGTCATAATCAAATCATCAACATAAATGACAAGTAGCATAATACCTTTCTCTGTTTTTCTCACATAAAGTGAGAAATCTGCCTTGGAAATCTGAAAGCCAATAGTGACAAGATACTGTCCTATCTTGTCAGACCATGCTCTAGGTGCTTGCTTTAAGCCATACAAGGCTTTCTTCAACCTGCAAACAAACTCAGGATGAACAGCATGCACATAACCTGGTGGCTGCTCCATATAGACCTCTTCTTGCAAATCACCATGCAAGAAGGCATTCTTTACATCCATCTGATGTAAAGACCATCCCTTTGATGCAGCCATAGCAATGACTGCTCTTACGGTTGCCATCCTTGCAACCGGACTGAATGTTTCTTCATAGTCAATGCCATATGTTTGTGCATACCCCTTGACTACTAATCTTGCCTTGTATCTATTCACAGAACCATCTGCATTGTGCTTCACCTTATAAACCCACTTACAGCCAATTGCATTTTTACCTTTAGGCAAAGGTACCAATTCCCATGTAGCATTTGCTTCCAAGGCATCCATTTTTTCATCCATGGCTTTCTCCCATTTTTCTTTTCCCATGGCTTGCTCAAAAGAAGTGGGTTCTGGTTCCTGTATCACTTTGACCATATATGCATAGTGAATGGCTGTAAATCCATCATATTTCAGCCTATCCACAGGATACCTAACTCTGGTAGACCTGCGCAAAGTGGGTTCACTCCCAGGTGCTCTCAAAACATCCCTGGTCTTCCTTACTCCAGGTGTAACAATAGAAGGAATACCCAACTCATCATCAATGCTCTGTTCTGAGCCACTGGATTCACCATCCACATAAGAGTGACCTGCATTCACATCAAACATGGGCTGATCTACCTTCTCTTTTCCTTTTCGTGATACCTGCATACCACTATTTGCGCTGCCTTCAGAAGATTCTCGTGATCTCAATCTGCCTGTCCATGGCGAAGAATGTGAACCACTGCTAGAGGACGCTCCAGGTCCACTAATATTTTGTGACTGCTGCTTTGAATTCTGTGCAGCATTACCATTTTGTGCATCTACATCATCAATCACATTTACTGGTTTATACCAGCTACTCATCTCATCAAAAACAACATCTCTGCTCACTGTAAACTTACGAGTAGAAGGGTTATAGCATCTATACCCTTTTTGCTGCAGAGAGTAACCAATAAAGATGCACTTTTCAGCTTTTGGATCCAACTTGGATCTCAACTCATCTGGCACATGTACATAGGCAATGCAACCAAAAATTTTCAAATGAGAAATATCTGGTTTCCTACCAGTATATCTCTCCTCTGGAGTCATTCCATGTATTGCTGCAGTGGGAGTCCTGTTCATTATGTAGACTGCTGTAGCAACTGCTTCAGCCCAAATAAAAATCTGGCAAGTCTTTTTCATTGAGCATGGCACGAGATACCTCTCCAATATGCCTGTTTTTCCTTTCTGCAATTCCATTTTGTTGTGGGGTATAACTGCATGAATATTGCTGCTTTATGCCATGCTCCTGCAAGAACTTTGCAAACTCATTTGAGAGGTACTCTCCCCCTCCATCTGACCTTAGGCATTTTATTTGCAGACCTGTTTCTTTTTCAGCCATAGCTTTAAGAGTTTTGAAATGCCCAAAAACTTCACTTTTCTTTTTCATAAAATACACCCAAAATTTTCTGCTATAGTCATCAATAAAAGTGACAAAATAATGACAGCCTCCAAGAGATGCAGCTTTAGTAGTCCACACATCAGAGTGGATTAATTCCAATGGCTTCTCACTCTCTTGAACATGTCTAGGAAATGGTTTCCTTGCCTGTTTTCCAAACTGGCAGGCTTCACATACCTTATGCATTTCTGCAACCTTGAATTTTGGCAATCCTGCAACAATATTTTGGGCCTGCATTGATTTAAGTCGCTGTACATTAACATGACCAATGCGTTTATGCCAGATATCAATATCTGCAACTACACCGGTCCCATGTGCAAACATTGCTGCACTCAATTCAGACATGTCTGCATCCAATGTAAACATTCTGTCCTTCTTCTTTCCTTTTGCTATCAAGCGACCTTTATTTTTCATATCCTCAACAAAGCATCCATGAGGATTAAATCTGACCTGCAAGCCCTGTTCAACCATTTGACCAACAGAAACCAGATTCTTGGTGATATTCGGGACATGAAATACATCGGACAGGTATTTCTTTTTCCCATCCTGCATAGACAAGGGAATTTTTCCAATCTGCACAATAGGATGTGCAGTATCATCACCAGTCTCCACAAATCCTGGTTTTTCCATTTTCCTTGCATCCTCCATCCATTCTGCATGACATGTCATGTGGTTTGATGCACCTGAGTCAACATACCATACATCATTGCTTTCTTCTGCACTTGTCATAGAATTGTTCATGTGCTGCACCATAAACAAGTGCTCATTTCTGTCATCACCCTGTCTACTAGAAGATGCATAATTCCCTTGTTGCAGTTTTCCATTCATGATGTCATTCTGCTTTTTATAGCAGTCTTTAGCCATATGACCCATTTTAGCACAGTAGTAGCATTCAACATTACTGTTTGCATTTTGGCCTCTTTGCCATCCACCACGACCTCTTTGGCTCCCCCTGCCTCTAGAGTTACCACGTCCTCCTCCATAGGACTGGTTTTCTTGAGTCTGCTGCATATTCTGATTTTTGCCACGGCCTCCAAATCGGCCTCCTCTACCTCTGCCTCTACCTCTTCCAGCATTTGAGTAGAAGACAGCTTCTTTTGAAGTTCCTCCTGAAGAAGATGCACCACCATTTCTCTGTTCCTCAGAAATTAGAAGAGCAATCAACTCCTCAAAATCAGGAAATCTTTCACGAACTGAAATGGATGTCCGAAACTGTGCATAATCCTTTCCTAGACCATTCAAGGTCACGGAAACTAAATCATCATCTTCCACTGGCGACCCAATGGAAGCAAGTGCATCTGCAATCTTCTTCACCTTCATGTGGTAGTCGTTGATGCTCATATTTTCTCTTTGCACATTGTGCAACTCTTGCTTGAGCTGCATTTTCCTGGCTTGTGTATTTGTGCTATACATCTTTGACAGAGTATCCCATGCCTCCTTTGGCGTACTTGCATCCTGAATATGCACAATCATAGAGTCTGAAATGCTGATAGATAGCCAGTACATAACTTTCCTGGCTCTCTCATGCCATGCTTTGAATGCCTGCATTTGCTGTTGATTGGGAACATCAGGAAGAACTGGTTCTTCTTCATTTCCTGCAACAAATTCCCAATATCCTTTTTCCATAAGGAAATTCGTCATTCTAAACTTCCATGCTTGGAAGTTGTTCTTGTCAAGCTTTTCAGTGACAATCTGTGAAAGAGAATCAGATGCCATTACAGAAGACTGCAAAAAATTCTGTCACTGCAAAAAACCACAGCTTCACCCTCACAAGGGAAAATCTGCAAAACTGGCGAAAGTGGTATTTGACCACACAGTCACTTCCTAGTGACGATTTTGCATAAACAGGAACCAAGGATGATTCTGAAACTCCCAATGTCTCTGCGCACAAGCATACGATGCAATTTCTACAGTAACTTTTCACCGACCTGTAGAACAGTGGCTGCACAGCATAAAACTGAGCCTTTTCCTGAGTGCGTGCAGAAAACTTCCGTCTGCAAAACAGGCCCCGAAATGGCCTCAAATCAAAAAAACAAGGTCGCCGAGGGCTAAAGCCCCTGCCCGCAGCATATACTGCCCTCTTGCTTCACAGCGAAGGGCGTCTCAACCTGAGACAATGCACTCCTGCAATTTCCGGCTGTGCTACCTGTAGAGATCTGCTCCCAAAACAGAAAATGAAAGCAACACTGCTCCTCTTACCAGACCACCGCGAGCTTGGCTTGCTTTCTTGAGCTCCTTACCACGAACAAGGCTCTGATACCATGTCAAGATTGTGGGAGAGAAGGAAGGAGTCTCGCTTGAAGCTTTCTTGCTTGCACAATGGGGGAAGACACACAAGGGTGGAGGCTGAAAACAGTTTTCCTCTTCTTAGTTGTGTAAGCCAAAAAGAACTCAAGTACAAAGAAATAGAAGAACCCTAGATATGGGTCTCAAACCAAACTCAACTAACTAAGGTGGCATACTAACTGAGCCACGAACTAGAGTAGATAAGGATAGCTATCATGTAGCTATTATTCATGGGCGGTGTACCAACCGCGTCTGCAACTGACAAGTCGGTGACATAAATACACAACGGTCACCCTGGCGTATCACGAGTGGAGCTCGATATCTCAACATAAGGTGATATCCCTTGCCATAGGATAGAGGGGCGGTTTCCTAAGGGAGTGTTAAGTAAGGACACATGGTATATCTCCTGGATTCGAAATGAAAGAGAGGATTTTGCGTTCCTTTGTGTTATATGTTGAGCAGTGCATCAAGGGGCCAATCCCTGCGATGTAGGAGAGCTGGAGTGGGGCCGCGGTGTTTCTACCGAGAGGTTGCCTCCATGTATGTGATCGTGGCATTGCCAATGTGTATGGGTTCTCCCTTTGTGGAGTTTATAGAAAGGGAAACATTGGACTACAAAACAATGAAACTATAAACGCATAGATTAGGCTTTAGGAGTGTTTGTCTGTCATGAGCATGAGGTCCGACTAGTGCCATAGCCAGTGTCGGCCCATTTCATGTCCCATCATCTCTCCTTCCTCTCTCTTCTCTCTATGGGCTGTTCATGTGCACTATCTTGAAGAAGGAATCGGGAAGGAGATTGAAGGAAACGGTGATGGAGATTGATGGAGATGCTAAAGATTGATGTGTAGCATTGGATTGAGAGCAATGGAGGCTCTGTCTGCTGGTCACGTAGTGATTTAATGCGTCTCCGATTACATAAAAATACAGTATGACCATTTTTATGAAGGAAAATGCAGTTTTTTTATAGTTTATGATGGTAATGATGTTCTTATTGGATGAAAATTTGTTTGAGTGCTAGTTGCATCATGATTAATTGAAAACCCTTTCTAAAAACGTGGGTCATTGCTCCTGGCCCACGAGGCCGTGAGGATGTGTTTGTCTATTATGAGAGCATGAGGTTCGGCTAGTGCCATAGCCAGTGCCGGCCCATTTGAGGTCCCATCAGCTCTTTAACATGACTTTGAAAGAAAGCGCTATGGTGTGGTATCATGGCTTGGAAAATGAAACCATAACTACGATAGATATATTTTATGCAACCTTTCAAAGAGAGTTTTTCCCTTAAAGAGGTGGTCAATATTGGCTACATGTTTTTAATATAACACATCAAGAGCCTCATGAGAATGATCGAGCTTATGCCAAGAAATTCAAGGAGGTGTTCTACAAATTCCAAGCCTCTATTCCCATTCCACCTATTGCCCAACTATAGTACTTCCTATAGGGATTGAATTTCAACATCCAAGTGTAGTTGAGTAGTGTTTCTCTCAAGTAATATAGATATTGTCATTACACGAGGCAAAGGAGATAGATTCATGATTATAAGTGGCCTATGCATCTAGGGAAAATATCTACTATTTCTAGGTCCTAAAAATAATTTGGCATTAACTACAACTAATGGAGATAATCCATCCATAACAAACCCTAATGCAAGAGGAGGCATCATGAAAAATATACCTATGTTGCTAGCTTCTCCTAATGTTGCTATGTCAATGGCTAGCAAAATGGGCTCTTTAAATAGAAAAAGCTAAATGAAAAATGCCAATGTAATTCCAACTAATCAACCCACCAATACCTAATCAACTGGTTAAGCCATTGGGACACCAAGTAGATGTGCATGTGTGGTATAATGTAGGTGGTATTTGAAGTGATTTAGGCAAATCAGAACCAATGGTTTTCTGCATAGTACCCTTGAGTGAGCAAGAGGAATCATGGAACCCATCATTGTGTACTAACCACTGCCTTTTATGGTTTCTATAGGTCCATCTTATATCCTTGGTATCGCTCTCTAAATTTTTAGTTTGAATAACGATTACACTAACAAGTTCTCTCTCTTCATTGTGTCCTTGAAGTAGGTCCTCAAGCATTTTTCTGCTTCTCTCACTAGGTGGTATCTCTTTTGGGTCAGAGATTTGCCTATTGTCTTTCTCTTCAAGACTGACTATATCACCCTTGCTTAAAATTTGTATGAGCCTTAGGTGTATCTATTGCTTTACATAATCAACCTTACATTTTGTTGCTCATTTTAAATCTCTATCTAGAAGTATTTCCATTCCCATATCCTCATGGTTTGGGAGTACATGGAATAAGGTGGACTAGCTTTCGATTTTGATATTTGTGAGGATTTTGTACTTTCCTAGGAGAGAGTATGATTTTCCTCCATAAGGTTTGAGGGTTTCATTGGTCGATGTAAGCTTTGATTGGCCTATTTTATTCCATGCTTCATAAGTCAAAATATAAAAGTTTGCTCCTTCATTGATGAGAGCACCAACAACATACTTTTTTTTTGCAATAAGATTGACCCTAAGATAGGCAAGCTGTATTTTCTAATCATCTTCTAGGTCCAAGTCTATAATCATAGCATTTTAAATTCTAGCCACACTATTGGACATTGTTCGCATATTATAATTATGACTCATTTGTGCAACACAACTCGTAGCTCACATTCAAGGTCAGGGTCATTGAGTTGATTCACCTTTGTGTTGGACTTTCCTTGATTTCTATGGTCTCTATTTTTTCCTTGTTTGGATGTGGATTTTCCTTGTTGCATCCTAGTGATTCCCTTTTAAGATCTATTGCTTGGGTACAGTCGCTCCTTATTTTGATCTATCATAGGCTCTTAATTTGATTTGTCTTCCTTCAACCATTGTTAATAATGCAAATTTTCCCTTTTACCTATATTGACTTTGATGTGGTTCATTGTTTTCTCATACCATTTCACATTTGCAAATCTTGTGTTTCTTGTTAGCTTGCTAAGTGTATTCACAATTTGTTTTTTCTTATTGCAATATACGTGATGTTCCCCAATTCCTTTCCCATAATCTTATGATAATGAGAGTGTACACAATGGCTTTCTCTTTTCTGTCTAATGGCTCAAATAAAATTCAAGTGTCCTAAGTGCAACTCATGTTCCACCTAGCCCTCCACTTTTCTACACCTTAGCATATCATGCATGCAAAGAAGTTGTTTAGCACTATGCAAAGTTTTGTCCCTTTTTTATCTTTTTACATTGTCACCTTTCCTCAAGTATGGTATCTTTGAGTTTCTTGGGTGTAATCAAGTATTCCTTTATGTAGTGCACCTTTCCTAGGCCTAATTATTATGACCCACAATCATGCAAAACTTTAGAGGTGTGATTTTGTCATGGGTCTTGAATTGCTTGCAAATATTCAAAAGTCATTGTTGGGCCTTCATCAAAGACTTCCCTAAACGTATGGCTGCAAGCATGGTTCCCAGTGGATCATTGAGGTTATCTTCCCATGTTCCAATTATCCTAGTCAACTTCAATAGTTCCTAAACCCCTCTACGGCTCAAGCCCCTTGCTTTAGATCTGTAAGCAAAACCCTTACCAATTCCATAGGGTATTAAACAAAGACCTAAAAAGTTAGAATTTTTTATGATTTTCATTTTTAAAAGGTTTGTTCCTAAGACTACTATAGGGAGCTCACGCTCAACCGCCAAGACCCACAGACCACTTATTATTTCAAGCATTTCAAGCCAAGTACTAATGGCTACCTCTCACATAGTTGATGTGCTATCTACCTCTACGAGTGTTGTGAGCTTACCTTCATGCCTGATTGAGTTACCTTCTCTCCCAAGAACTCTGGTAGCTCCACGATTGAAGTGCAAGCTTTAAGCGAGCTCGATCCTCAAGCTCCACGCTCCAAGCTCCATTGCCACAAGCAAGAGAAGAGAAGAGAAGAGAAGAGAAGAGAAGAGAAGAGAAGAGAAGAAAAGAAAAGAAAAGAAAAGAAAAGAAGAGAGGATAGCTTCTCCCCCACACTTTCACACTCCCTCTCTCAAGCACAAACTCAAGCAAGCAAGCAAGAAGAAGAAGAAGAAGAATAAGAATAAGAGGAGGATAACCACTTTTGGCCACACACAAGAATGATCTTTTCATTCACTTTTTAACTTTATATACAAAACCCTAAATCCATTTTGGGCGGTCATCTCGTTATCCCCCTTTTTACATGGGTGGTCGTGGCGTAGGCCCTTTTTCCCATTGTCCTCCTATATTCCTAGCTTCCTTTCTACCGCCCATTCTACCTTTACAATTTGCATGGGTGAGAGCCCTCGGCATTCTTAAAATAAATCATGATGCACCTTGTGCTCTTTTACAAAAGTATTGACTTGCACTTTTTCTTGTGTGCCTTTCTCCTTGATTAGGACTTTTCTATGCTTCTTGTGTTTTTTTTTTTTTGGCACGCCTTTGTCTTCCGTTTCACTTTTTCCTTGGCCTTATCTTCTGCTTTAGATTTTTCAATTTTACACCTTGTTCGTCTAAGGGTTAACGTTACTCCCTTCTAGACGAGTGCCAGTCCCATGGCACTGATGCGGAGTGGTTGGAAGGGGTGATGGGTGTAGCCATATGGATTTTTTGAGTTTGTATACAAGTCCTTGTGGGGGATGCTATTGGGTGGATCGACCCTTGAAATTGAAAATGTAGTTGGGGCAAGTCCTTTTTTGTTGTTGTTGTTGTTGAGGGGATTCGTCCTTTGAAATTGAAGATAAATTTGGATAGATCCCTGCATGGAGAGAGGCAAATGTGTGGATTCATCTTTGAAATTGGAGATAAAGTTGAACTGATCCGTCATTTGGCCCTCCGTGGTTGCCTTCTTCTGCGTTGTTCCAAATGAGCTTCTTCATTCACTTTTTGACTGGGGTTGCATTTTTCCTTGGTTTACCTTCATGGGAACATTGTCACATAAAATGGTTCCTCTCATAGGTGGTTGCTAGTCCCGAGACATTGCGGTTTTGAGCTAATGAGGGTTCGATGAGAAATGATGGACATGGGAGTCGATGATGATGGGGCTACACAAGAATTGAGCTTGGGAAGAAACAAATTACCCAGTTAAGGTGGTGGGGGCTAGGGGCGTATTGCATGAATGATGAGGCCGCCAAAGTCAGTGATTGAGGCCTTTGTTTGTACCTGGAAAGAAAATAAGGTGCACTACCTGGGGGTGTCTTTGCACAATGGAGTGCATGGAGCATGTGCTTGTGGAACTGGGAGATGAGCCCTCGATGACTGTAGATGTTCTGGTGCCTCTTCGACACAAACACACCTCTTGGGAGGTGCATCCACGACCTAAGAAGGATTGTTGATAGTTATTATTTATTATTGTAATAAGGAGATGATGTACTATTGATTGAGAGAGAAAGACAGAGAGTCAAAGATAGCAAATTTTATCAAAACAATGTGTCTATCTATGAGAGATTGAGAGAGAAAACTATGACAACAATGAAGATGAATCATATGTGATATTATTTCCATTCAAAATTAGTGTATTATTTTGTGTTTCTTGTTCTATTGATGGATTCTATGAAGATGTTGAAGATTATGGTTGATGCTATTAAATCTGTGGGAGATATCTACTATGATGCTGCGTGAAAATTTGTTATGTTCCTTGTTTTGGTTCTCAAAAGAATGAAATAAAAGCTTGTTGATGTTACAAGATAGATTTTCTTGCAGTAGAAACCCCTTTTCCTTGGTATTCTTCTTGGGGCTCCATGTTTTTTGTGTGCAGCCGTGGAAACTTGCCATCAATAAGCATTAGAAGAGACTGAAAATGAAGTAAATGGCATTGCCAAGAACAGGAGCTCGATGGATGTTTGCAAAGTTCTTTCTTCCACTAAAGAGTTGGATATTCTCATTACCAAAGCTACTTTCCACAAGAATTTCATCCCACAATGGCGGAAACAAATTACCATCATGATGTAGGCTGTATGTGGTGGACTATTTCCTCTTCCTGTTGAATCAATAGAGACATGCAACTTGGTGGAAAATTGTTTGGGAACAAACGGAAGAGTAGAAACAGAGAGAATGATCATCCATGGAAGATTGGGCATTCATTGAGAAGTTTCCAGACATCATCAAGTGGGAGATCATGAAGAAGCTTTAGGAGTCGTGGTCTATAGAGGTTCATAAAAACAAGAAAGAAAAGAGTTGGAATTTGTTCGTGGATGCTCAACAACAAGATACATGGGATGCTTGGTGCACTGATAACCTCCTGTTTGTTCAATTAGCAACCCACTAGAAGTTGGTAGACAGAGTGTTTTTCACAACATACACTATTGAAACCCTCAGAAGCTGACATTATTATAATGATGGCACAACAACTATCCTTATAAGAATGAGTTTTGATACTTTCAGAACGGAATATCTCCCCCTCTGTAGTGGTTTGAAAGCTGAATTTAGAGATGCTAAAAAGAAGGAAGTAGAAGAGATGTTGGCCAAAGAATTCTCCAGAGACTAAAGTCCCCCTCTGATTCTATTCTACTGAGCACAGACCAACTGGTTGGAGCCAACCCCCTGATGAATGACGTAATCAAGAGGCAAGCACTAGAACGAGTCCAGAGGTACGTGAGAAGAGAGAAGGTAAGAATGAAGGCTGAGAACGAGCTTGCAACAGAAACCTCCTTTGATGCCCTAAAAGCACTCTTTACAGAAGTCCCCATGGAAACTCAATGTCCCCTTCCTAGTCAAATTTGTCCTAGAAATATTAATGACAGGCCAGAAAATGTATTCCCATTGCCAATTTTTAAGGGAGAATACAATGACGGCCCCAATCTTCATGTAGGAGAGTTTATGGTAGCATGTGTGGCTAACAATGCCAGAACCCCCAAGCATTGGTTAGCAATCTTCCCCGCCACTTTCAAAGGCGCGGTGTTTCAATGGTATGAGAGACAAGCAATAGGAACTTTTGGCACATGCGACAACCTGAAGTTGGCCTTCCTCACTAAATTCAGGTGTGAAGATTTTGAATAGCGGATGCGAGAAGAGTTCATGAACCGTAGTCAGTCCTCTAGAGAAAGAGTAGAAGCTTATGTCTCTCGAATGGAATCCATCTTGAAGAGATGGACCAATCATCTTTTGGATGAAGGCATCCAGAAAGGAGTGTTCCTCAGAGGCCTATAACCAGAAGTTTGCAAGTTTGTGGATTTGAGAAGACTAGTCAATCTGCAAGCTGCAGTGGAAGGTGCAAGACTATATGACGAATCTGAAGCAAGGTTGTCAATGACTCCAAGAAGAGGATTCTTACCTCCTCCCATGCCAAGAATAGTATACCCACATGGAATCCCATGGACAGTTCCCTACCCCTATCCCCAAATGAAAACAGTGCCATAATACAATGCACCTAATCCACAGTGGCCATAGATGATAATGTCTCAAATGATGGTTCAACCATAACAACAGTGGCATCAAGCAGTTCCTCCAATGGTAACTCAACCATAGTGGAACCCTACCAACTGGAATCAACAAACCCAAGTCTCAATAGGAACTCTGAATCAGAATCAAAACAGAGGACCTCCTGGATCAACCCAACCTGTGTATGTAGTAATTATAGAACCTTCCCAAAATCCTACTACAAGTACTCCAAGAGGTGAAAATCTGAAGGAATACCTCTCCAATTCACTTGCAAGTATCAAGAAAGAGCTTATGGATGTAATTACAGAGCAGCTACAGATGTTGAAGGTGAATACTGCCAATATATCCACTCCTACAGGAGGTAGGAGAGATGTGATGTGTTCTAATACATGGTGCAAAAAGTGCCATCAAGTGGGACATTTAGCCACTAAATGTACCCAAAAACCAACCATTCCTGGAGCCTTCTATTCATATTATTTGAGGAAGAACCATACAGAGGATATCTGCTCTCTCAAAAAGATGCACGAACAAAGACAGAAATATGAAAACGCAAGATTCAACTTGCTAGAATCCAAAATGATAACGCAAGACATTGGACCAAAGCCTAGGGAGTTTGGTCCTAATTTTGGTTCAAGGAGGTTTCCCTCTCAAAGTTATAAAGGACGGCACTTTGGTGATGGTGAGAGATTAGAGGTGAAATATTACAGATGTGGAGAAAAATGTCATATCTCACCAAATTGTCCAAACCCTAAAAGATCTGTTGATTACAAGCCCTTATGCAGTCGATGCAAAGGAGAAGGCCATACTGTAAAAGATTGTCCAAGTTCAACCGCTGTGAAATCTACTTCTGATACCCAACAAAAGACCCAAGAACCTACTTGCAATTTTGTGGAATTGGAAGTGGCTGCAATAACGCGAGCAAAGAAAGGAGAACCCGTAGTTCCAAAAGAGAATGTTCCTTTTGCCAAGACGGTGAAGTTCAACATTCCTCAAGAAAAATAGAACAAGGCAATCCAAAATAATGTAGTACACAGCACTACAAAGCTACAGAGACAGTTGCAAAGGCAGAACTAGAGGTCTAGGAAATAGAGGATGTGGAAGTACCTCCTCATGAGGAAGAAGCGCAGATGTTGCCACTCCTGGAATAAAAAGGAAAGATAAAAGTGGGCATGGCCCCATTTCCCAGTCGATTAGAAAAGCCTATGGATCCTATTAAAGAGTATGATTTGGTCAAAGATCTAGACACCTTTAAACCAAACCTAACATTCTGACAATTACTAATGCTGTCTCCCAGTTACCGAAAAAGATTTAAAAGCATCTTGACAAGAAGACGTGGCCTAAGGATTTCTCCCCCATTAACAACAAAGTCCGACAAAGCCTCAGACCCTGTGAAGGAGTTGGATGTGTCTAACACCTTCCTAGATCCTGGAACTCTAGAGATTATTGTATGGATATAAGGATGCTTTATTTTAGATTCATTGATTGATGGAGGCTCATCAATAAACATAATCATAGATGTGACAATGAAGGATCTAGGTTTGCAAGGAATTCAACCTACAAAGTGGCTTATCCGACTAGTACGCCAAAGTAGAATTAAACCATTGGGCATCCTCCCATACATAAAAACAACCCTTGTGCCAATAGGAAGAGAATATTGGCTGACATATTTGGTGCTCAAATCAAATTCTTATGGAAAATTTTACCCTCTGCTGCTGGGAAGACCTTGGCTTTTCGAAGCAAGAGCCAAGACAGACTAGTTCAAAGGCACCCTAACCTTAAGCAGAGGACCCAATAAAGTGGTGTTGAAATTGTATGGATTGCAAAAAGGTAATGGATCTACATCCATCGAATTCATAACAGAATCCTCCAATGAAGTAATAGTTGGTATATCAGGAGAGAATAGGTTGTTAAACAGATCTTTCCCAAGAAAACAGAGGCACAGTCCCTAACAGTGGGCACTGTAAGTCAACTATCGAGAGAAGAAAAGTCTTTGTCCATGAAAGAATACCTCCTGCCTCAATCCCAATCGACTTCTGAAATCACCTCTGACAGTGAAATAGAAGCATGGATGCACTATTCTCCCTATTACATGGCACTTGCAGAGATAGAAGCAAAGTCAAAGACAGGGACAGAGCTAGAGAGAGAGGCAAAAGTAGAAGCAGTCATAGAGACGGAGGACCTGTTCTTCTCCTACATAGACTCTATAGAAGCAAAGACAGAGCCTCCAGAGGAAGAGGATAAAAATGATGAGGAAGAAAAAGAAGTAGATTATGGAAGTGCAAATAAAGAAGTTCCTATGATAGTGGACAATCTTGTTGATGTCCCTACGGAGACTTGAGAGTCCAAGGATATCGAAGTGTTGGATGGAATGAACATGGTTCCATTTGGGTTGGCCAATGGACCACAAAGTATGCACAATTGGTATAAGCAATGGATCAAAAGTAAAAAAATTAAGTTCACCAGTGGCTCCTTTCACCCTAACCATTCATTCTAGAGAAAAAATGATGATGACGCCCCTTGTCAACAGAAGCCAGAGCCGTCAGAGCCACGGCTTATAGAAGGTCCATGTTATGTGATATTCTTGGATGCATCTTCAGAAGACGAATTCTTGAGCCAAGAAGTAACTCATCCCCAACCTAAACTCAAAACCTCAATGATACTCTTTTAGCCTCCCAAAGAGCGAGTTAAGCCTCCATTAAAAGACAACATTAGTTCCAGTACATAATCAGAAGATGACACCACTCCCTTGAAGGAGTCGAATATCTACCCAGAAGAAATCCATGGAACATTTATCCGTGAAGTGGAAGGTGAAAGGCAATTAATGTTCTCGATGCTGACGGTACCGAGAACGTCACCTGAAAGTGGGCCTAAATCTTCCAGAAGAAGAACTAGTAGTTTTGTGAGACCTACTAAAGGAAAACTTAGATGTGTTTGCTTGGTTGTATAAAGATCTAAAGGGGATTCGTATAAAGATCTAAAGGGGATTGATCCCACAGTATGCCAACACCACATTGATCTAGAGCCTGATGCCAAACCTATGAGGAAAAGATAGAGGCATATGAACCCCATTTATTCTACTTTGGTAAAGGCTAAATTATTGAAGCTCCTTGAAGCAGAGTTCATTTATCCCGTGGCTAATAGTGAATGGGTTTCTCCCATTGTGATTGTACCCAAGAAGAACGGGAAACTTCAAATATGTGTGGTCTTTCGACAGCTCAACTTGAAGACGAAGAAGGATCATTTCACTATCCCTTTCACATACCAACTGCTGGACACAGTGGCAGGCCATGAGCTCTATTCCCTCTTGGATGGATTCACTGGATATAACCAAGTCCAAATCGCAGAAGAGGACCAATCCAAAACAACCTTCACAACAAAATGGGAAACCTATTCTTACAAAGTGATGCCGTTTGGGCTTTGTAATGCTCCTGCTACCTTTCAATGAGTAATGATGGCTGCCTTCCAAAACCATCTACATGATCTCATTGATGTGTATCTCGATGAATTCTGTGTCTGTAGCCTAATCCGTGAGCATTGAGGACACCTAGAGCAATGTTTTGACTGATGCCGAGAGTATGGGATGTCTCTCAACCCTGACAAATGTGTCTTTGGCGTCTCATCAAGAGTTCTTCTGGGCCATATTGTCTCTGCACAAGGGATTGCAACAGACCTAGTGAAGATTGAGAAGATTGCCGCATTGACAACACCAACAAACCTCGAGCAATTGAGCGGATTTCTTGGCCATGTGGGCTACTATAGAAGATTTATTGCACATTTTTCAACCCATGCAACCCCTCTCACAAGCTCCTAAGGAAAGATGTGGATTTTCTTTGGACTGATGATTGCAAAGAAGCCTTTAATACCCTAACATAGTGCCTCATCAAAGCACCTATCTTGTAGCCTGCTGACTAGACGAAGGAGTTCCATGTGCACACAAATGCATCAGTTGAAGGGATATATGCTGTCTTATGTCAAAAGGGCCCTTCTAAATTAGATCAACCAATCTATTATGTAAGTCGGAAAGTAACCGATCGAGAGCGAAACTATACAATGACAGAGCTTGAGTGCTTGGCAATGGTGTTTGCACTGCGACACTATCTACTATCAATGCATTTCAAGTTCTACGTGGACCATGAAGCCCTGTCCTTCCTCATGAAAAAAGTAGATGTTAAAGGAAGAATGATGAGATGGTTTCTCATTTTCCAAGAGTTAGATTTTGAAGTGGTCACTAAGCCTGCCCGTTCCCATGTCCTAGCTGATCATTTGTCATGGATCCCTCAAACTACAAAAGAAGAGCAAGATGATCCAGACCTTCCTGATGCTTCCTTGTTTCTAGTTGAAACAATTATCCCATGGTATGCAAACATAGCCAATCTCTTAGCAACCCAACAGTATCCCCTTGGCATCTTGAGTTGTGAGAAGAAGAAGCTTTTGTTGGAATCTACCCCCTATACCTTGCTAGGCGGTGCACTGTACAAGAGAGGCAAAAATGAAGTGTTGCGAAGATGTGTTGCAGGAGACAAAATCGGCATAGTTTTGAAAGCATGCCATGAAGAACTATGTGGTGGACACTTTGCAAGAGAAGCGACATCCAAAAAGGCTCTGCTCGCAGAATACTAGTGGGGAACCCTCCATAAATATGCCTATGACTACTGCAAGAGATGCGATGCTTGTCACAGAATGGGAAAACCCACCAAAACCTATCCTTCCGCTAAATTCATTCAAGAAGTGGGGAATTCATGGTGTGAAGCTAAAGCTCTAAAGCGGGATGATTGTAATAGCATAGCCCTGTTCATGTATGAAAACATCATCACCTGTTTTGGTAGTCCCCTAGAGCTCACAAGTGGCTGAGGTACTTATTTCCTTAACAAGATCATGGAAGAGTTTACGGAAGTGTATAAGATCCGCCATTGTAAGTCCACCCCCTATTACCCCAGAGCCAATGACCAAGTTGAAGTCATCAATCGCATCCTTTGCTCGATCCTAACAAGGGCGATTGCCACATATCGCCGCGATTGGGATGATCGACTTATAGAGGCCCTCTGGTTATATAGAACCTCTTATAATGAAATTACAGGACAAACTCCTTTCCAGTTGGTGTATTGCGCAGAAGCCATTTTCCCTATGGATCTGGAGTTTCCCTCTTTGTGAGTGGCAGTTAAAGAACTCCTCGGAGATGATGTCTCCCTCCAATGCCGCCTACTGCATTTGGAATGTTTGGATGAGATTTGGCAAATGGCCCTACAGTGCATGGAAACCACTCAAGCGTGATGCCAGGCCTATCATGACAACTTTATCAAGCACAAGGAGTTCAAAGAAGGTGATCTTGTCCTAGCCTATGATTCGCAATTTGGGAAGTTTCCTGGCAAGCTTCATCAACGTTGGATGGGTCCCTATAAGGTACTTGTTGTCAATCCTAATGGCTCTGTCCAAGTGCAGGCCATTGATGCTTGTGATGATCCCTTTCTTATCAATGGCTATCGCCTAAAGAAGTACTTCCCTCCCTAGGGATCCTAACAATCATAGTTGATGCACCCTTTCCCTTATGGGTATCATACTATTCTTCTCCTTGTGCTTCTGATAGCCCTTATGATTTTCCTCATGAGGCGGTTTTGTTTTGCTAGCCCCTCCCCGACACTTCTAATCCTTACTCTATTCTCCTCTCGTCTAATCCAACAGTTGTGATGAGGATGGTCCTGCTACATGGTATTTTTACCAATCTCTTTACTTTTTTAAAAAGAAAAAAAAGAAAGAAAAAAAAAACAAACTACTATGGAAGAAAAGGAAGTAAATCCCTATCATAGCATGCCTCGTTCCAAGACAAGGCAGTAAACACCCTTGGACAGGAAGCTAGCTGTGGAAAAGGTGGCAATACCGTGTAGTCCAGAACAATTGAATTGCTAGCCGAACCTTTTCAGACGCAACTTTCCAGAGCCACCTCCCTTGGTGCGCTAGATCAATAGTGTCATTCAATTGACTGATTCCCTAAAATAGACTATCATTTCCAAAGACGACATGCTCTCTAGATAAAATCAAGTTCCTATCTATTGGCTACCTCCCTAGGTATGCCTCTTCATCATCAACAGACGAAGTGATCTTCATCGACAACCCCCTGAGTGATGAGGACAACACGATTTTCTACTCCTTCCTGACATCATATAAGAACCAATCTGGCTTGGTTTATAACTGACACTTTTGCTTATCCACAGCTAATATCAGTGATGCGTTGTGTTTACGACGATCTGTCTCTTTGAGAAGTACCTATCCACCAGCATGCTCGCAATACAAACCCACCTGTTGGTGCATCTTATAGATGAAGTGGAGATTGTGAGACATGTCCATACATGATGGATGTTCTTCTTGGAGGACTTCATGAAAACCGTGAAAGGCTTTTTGCGACAAGGAGCTCATCTCATCCGTGAGGCCTACATAATCGAATCCCACAATAACCATCATCATCATCATGAGTCTTACACCTTTGCTAGCCAGTACTACTGCCATGTTCTTCTTTTTTACGAATCATATTTCCGTCATGGCCCCGAAGAAAAAGAATTCAAAAGTGAAAATCACAAATGACCGTACTAATGTGGAAGCAATAATTGGAGTTGCGAGCACAAGAGTCACTAATGGAGTCACAGGCATGGATAACAACCCTTTATCAATCACGATACCACATGTTTTTCTAAAAACTTTCTATTCAAATTCAATAGGAATAAGATAAGCTTCTTAAGAAATATTGCAATCTTAGAGCATGTATTTAGTAAATTATTAGAACATCTTATAGGCTAGAAACTGTTAGGGGAACTAGGAAAACCTAGAACTCAAGAGAAATCATGAGGAATTTTAATGTTAACCCCATAGAAAAGGAAACTAGTGAATTCAAGATGAATTTACTAAGAACGAATCCCTGAAGAAACTAGCAAAGGATATAGTTTTAATCTAGAAACTCTGATAGAATATTTTAAAAACTAGAAATAACTCTAAATTAAAGAAATTGACTTGAGACCAAGAAACGTGGTTACAAGAATAAACCTTAAACTGGGAAGTTAGAGACCCCAAAATCTAGATACCCTTAGTTAAATTCCAAGGGGAAGAGCTTAGTATGTGAAATTTAAGTATCAATTGCTACTGGATTAATTATCACTTGAAAGTTGCATGATTGATTGAAGTCGTAACTACTTGAAGACATCAATCTTGTTTGTGATTTTCTAGATTAGTTCCTGATTGAATTAAGTATTAGAACATATAAAAATTGAGGAGCCTTATACCTCTCCCAAGGATAGGTGCTTAATCCCCATACCAAGAGGGGATGTTTGTACTGCCACGGAAGCATGGACTACAGCTCCAATGGTAAGAGGTCTTCTAATAGGGATCGTATTAAGTAGGAGGTGGATAGGGTGCCAGGGGGCTTTGGCTAGTAAATCCTTTATACACCTAGGAACTACTTGGTCCCCTGTATGGCCCAAGTTCTACTTGGGATACCTAAAAATGCTAGCTATAGGTGGATTTGATCTTGGTGACGTGTAGATGCGCCAGATGAGGCAACACGTGAAATTGTAAATTTTCACATGTATGGGAGGGAGAACACACATTATGAAACATAATCAATGAATTTGTTCTATTTTGATTATATGTCTGTAAGTAAATTACACAAACAAAAAAATTTTCATAAAATATATTTTTTAAATTAATGAAGCTATTTTTAAATGTTTCATGTAATGTTATAGGTAATTAGATAACTAAGAACTTCCATAAAGGGAAGCGGGTGGATGAATTCCCGACGAATCTAGTCCTATGGCAGGGTGGTCTTGGTTAGGGCCGAGAGGTTTCCCAAAAAACAAACACTAGGAAGAAACTCTAGGAAGGGCCAATTCATTGACTTACCTAGGGTTTGGTCTCAAAACTCGAACTTTAAATTATCTTATGGGAAAGGTACAGTGGCTGTGCCACCAGAGCACTGCGAGGGATTTCATAAATCCTTAGTATGCTATTGGAAAAAAGTGTTGTACTCCATGAACAAAGGGTAATGGTAGTTGCTCCTTCTGGACAAGAAGCCTCATGAAGGACACCTCTGGATGTGAGCTAGTTATTGATAGGTGATTGTTAGGTCAATTAGGGACCTTTAGGTTGGTCCTCCATAGGTAACAATAGGACGCTTCCCCTACAGGGTAGACCTAGGGTTAACTAGCCAAAAAAAATCCAATCATTCTCATTAGAGTAAGGATGGTGACGACAAGAAGGTAAACTTTGGGCAACTACTAAAACATTGCTCGTCATGTAATCAAGGTGGTACGTTACAGGTTTAGCAGATAAACTGCAGTAACCACTGCTTTAGCCCAATAAGCATTTGGCAAATTCTTGTCATTAAGAATTGCCACCATGACAGCTTCCATAAGCACCCATTTTTTCTCTCTCTGTCACACTGTTCTGTTGTTGAGGTGTGTAATTGCATGTAAGCTGCCTTTTTATGCCATATTTAGCAAGGTACCTATCAAACTCTTTGGATACATATGCTTCACCTTCATCAAATCTTAGACAAGAAATATAACAACCAAGTTCATTTTCAACATGCTTCTTAAAGTCCTTAAAGACATCTAGCACCTCATCCTTGAGCTTCAAAATGTATAGCCATGTGTATCGATTGAAATCATCAATGAAGGATACATAATACATGGCATCACCAAAAGATGCATTATGGGCAGGACCCTATACATCTGAATGTATCAACAACAAAAATTGAGAACTATTTCTGACAAGTCTCATGAACAGGAATGTCACTTTTTTTCCAAACTGACAAACAGAGCATACATGTCCAAGATCAATGTACTTGAACTTCGGCAAGCTAAGTACAACCTCTTTCTACTACATATTTTTCAAATTTTGTACATTAACATTACTGATGCGTTTGTGCCAGATTTCTACATCCTGAACTACTCCATTATCATGGGCAAACATGGATGCCTTCAATTCCAGGTTCAATTCTAGGATAGATGCATCCAAGGTAAACATTATGGCATCTCTCTTGCCTTTGGCAATCAATTTACAACCATTGCCATATTCTTCAATAAAAGAACCATCCTTGTTGAATCTGACTTGCAAATTCTATTCTACCGTTTGTCCAACCGACAGTAAAATCTTGGTAATAAAAGGTACAAGTAGTACATCATGTAGGTTCTTCTTTTTGCCATCAAGCATGAGCAATGAAGCCATACATGTATGTTGAATATCATGCTGTGTATCATCACCAGTACATACAAATCCATGAGACCCTGCTACTAACTCATCAAACCATTCGCCATGAGGAGTCATATGATTGGATGCTCCTGAGTCTATGTACCATTTATCATATTTGCCTTGCTTAGGCATATTCTTTGATACATGCTGCATAGTAAACACTCTATCTCCTTGGTTATCCTGACTATCACAAGAAGATGCATAATGTCCATGTTGCCTGCCTTTTGCCTTCATATCAGCTTGCTTTTTATGGAAATCCTTCGCGATATGGCCATATCTTCCCACAATAATGATAGTCTTTATCCCTGTTAGACTGCTCATTTGACTACCAAGAGCCACGACTTCCTCTAGGTGATCTCCCCTTGTCTCTATAACGACTCCAGATCTGCGTTGTCCTTTCATATTTGAGCTATGCCAAGCATTTTGCTACTGTTGTCCATGTGTGTTTTGAGTGTCTCCTTGACCCCGAAAAGCTCCATGAGCTCTATCACCTCTAGCTCTTTGACTAGAGTAAAAGATAGTATCTCTACCCTAAGATGTGCTTGAACATGTATTTAAGCCAAGCTTTACTTCTTCATGTAGCAGTAGTGCAAGTAACTTATCCCAATCAGGGGGTTCTATTCTCACAGAAATGGATGTATTAAATGCCTTATACTCCTTGCCTAACCCATTCAATGTCACTACAATCATATCATCCTCTGAAACACCAGATTCAATAGTATCCAGCTCGTCAGCTATGGTCTTTATTTTAGTCATGTATGCTTGAATGCTCTTGCCATTTCTAGACATGTTGTTAAACCACTGCTTCAGGTGTATCATCCTTGCAATCATGAAATTACTATAACTCTTCATGAGTGCATCCCAAGCATCCTTTAGGGAATAACAATTAGGGAATAACCAGTTTCTTGCAGTTGTTCATGTAGAGTTTCCTAACAACCTACTTGCTATAAACCGTATTGCGACAATGAAAAAACATAGTCAATTGAGCATAAACCAAGCTCAAATAAGTTCAAAACATTCTATGGTAGTGGCAAAACATCCCAGCAACAAACTATGTCCATACAAGCCTCAATAAATGCATAGAATTGATGCTAACAGTCACTAGACTTTCCCACAATTTATGATAGGCAAGTATCCTGTTATGAACAACAGCATAAACTCTGCAATAATCAGGGTATTGTCAACTCAAAAAATATCCTTAAAGCACTATAGACATGTCATAGTACATTGGGGATTCAATATGTGACCAAACAAGTATCAATGTTTCTACTATATGCAAGTATCAATGCCAAATACTCTTCCCACAGGTGGTATATAACCATTTCACTGCTATAAACAACAATATTTTCTCAACTAAAACAAGAGTATTCAAACCTCAAAATAGCCCTAAAACATCTCATTCAGTTGCCACTCTATGCAAGAGTTCATACATGTTCAACTAGTCAGAATACTTTGCATGTATGCCAAATGAAGATGATAGGTATCCTTCTTGGAGACAATAACGAGTCAATACTGTGGTATAACTAGCAAAAAATTAGTCCAGAATTCAGGCTTTCAACACTTAGCATCCCAGAAAACATATACCACTTAAGTGGTATGATCTAAGCATTTGTCAGTAGCAAATATGCATCATATATACTTCAACCCTATAGATATATTGATTCCAAATTTAGAACAATAACTAGTTCAGTGTTTCCAGCCTGAAAATAAGCTTACAAATTGAGCATTTAACACTCCAATATCATGCTAAAATGCATGAGAATAAGGACATATACATTGTTATGATGAAAGCCACTAGTGCCTTGGAACCACTTGTTGTTTACTGCAGTAAACAGCTAGTCTGCACATGTATGTGCTAACATTAGGAAAAAATGAACTCACAAATGGGTCTTTTAGCCCCCCCTCTCTCCTCCTTAAAACAAGGAAAAGAGGAGAGAAGAATAGTAAAATAATCATCCTCTCTCTCCACTTTTGCAATGTCGTTTTTCCTTTTTTATATTATGTACAAAGATATACTTAGATTCCTTCTCTCTCCTCATTGAAGGAGTCTTTTTCAACCAAATTTTATATTCAAAAAGGAGTTAGTTATGGGAATGTGGTGCTTTGTTTTCAATTCAAAATGATTGGTAGATACGAGGTAATTGTTTTTTTAATCAAGAACAAGGAAAATGAAATTTTAGAAGTTCCTTTCAAGATATTTTGGGGATTTTTTATATCCTAGCTTTTGGTCAAAAAACAAACCAACTAGTCAAATTTCGTGTTTTTTGGAGATGTTTTTGGAGGCAAAATAGAAATATCTAAAATACGAAAAGTCTTGGACATCCCTACCCTTTGAGCTATTTTCCTCCATATCTATACTCTCTCATGGCTCTATTGTGACCTCTTCTCTATGTTTATGCAACCTTCATTAACAAAGTAAATTACTTACACCCTCCTTTCCCTTGGCCCCTTTGTGTGTCTCTCTGTGCATCTCCACTCTACCTCTTGTGACAACCAAGTAGGCTCCCCGTTTTTATTAATAGTAAAATGAATATAGGAAAGAAGGAGCTATATATTGAGGTAGAGATTGAATATGTCCCATTATTCAAAAGAACCTAGTGTACCAGTATCAACACTCAAGTTTTGCAGAGTTACAGACAAATGGGATTGAAACATGTGGATTTGTGGGTTGATGGGGGAATCTACCCAATTGACCCCTTAAACAATAGACCTCCAACTTTCTCGAGAATCAAAAATTTGCTGAAGTATGTGTGCGAGGGTGAAAATGGGTTACTTGGTTATACTAGGCAGCTCAATGATTAGGCGTTCAAAGTATTTACAACTTGCCAAGCAACCATAAAAAATTGCCATGGTGTGATTGCTGCACATCAAATTCATATACAACAGCTCATAGGACAAGTGGTACAACTAAATGACACTGTAATTCAACAAAACAATCAAATTATTTCAATCCAAGACACTATCCATGACATTGGTATCTCATATGAGGAGGCAAAGGCACAATTGGAAGACTTGAGAAAGATAAACAACAAGCTAACACAGGAGTGCAAATGAAAGAAGAAGCCAATCAATGAGTTAATTGTGACTAGTGGCCAGTGGAAGCGACGTATGAAAGCATGTAAGGTAGCTCAGAAAGAGAACCTAGGTGAGGGTGATTATTAGTAGATTGCTGAAGGCAAGTACACTGGAAAACGCTTTGAGCAATCGTAAGTTTAAGGTTGTGAAGGAAAAGGTGATTGAGTGCACATTAAAAGATGTATCAAATGAGTTCTCAGCTGTGGATGCACAATCTATTTATGACAGGGCCAACATTAGCACAACGACTTACTCAAAGATATTCAAAGGTGTGAAGGCTGGGTTTGGTCGTGTGCTGAAGAGAAATAGAATCGTGCCTCTTCCTCAACCTTCAAAGTTAATAGAGGCCCGACGGCAACTTAATACAAAGGTTTTGGAGTTGACAGGAGGTCCCATGCATGTTCAATGTGTGGAAACACTAAAGGTTGGGACCAAAAAATGCATATGAGGTGAAGTTCACCGAACTCAATAATTACTATTTAGATTTGAACAAGTACAGTCATCAATGGTAATGTACTACAATATGTCTGTTGAGGAATGTAATGGTAAATTGCAGTTTGTTATAAAATTAGATAAAAGTGAGGTCATCAAAGGAGTAAAGCTTGAAAGAGTTAGTGTAACTCTGATGAATAGAGCTTTACAATTCGACAAGAACAACCCAGGGAACTTTAGTGTTCAATCAAAGCGCCATGTATGGTGGCTCACTGCATTTGAAGTTCCTAAGGAAACATTTGAGGTGTTGCAGCTATTCCTTATGCACACAAGCATTCCAAGCATCATCGATCGTCAAGAACATGGTGAGATGCTCTCGGTTGAAGGGCATGGTCAATACTTGGTTGAATGGCATCTTGCAAGAGACTTGAAAAATTTAAAATGCATGTATGGAATCTCCAATGGTGCAAATACAAAGAATCCATGCCTATATTTCTTCATAGAGAGGGTGGAAGGAAAGTACAGAAAGAAGAACTAGTGAAAGGTGACAAATGCTACACCGATGCACAATAGAGAAGATTCCACTTGGAAGCCCATCCTCAACATTCCCTTGGATTGTATTCACATTTGTTCGTTGCATGCTTTTGTCAGAGTCATGGAGAAACTTGTAAATGAATACATTTTCTTTGCTTATAGGATGCAAGTAGAAAAAGAAGCCATTTCAAGGTGTAGGAATGTGGAGCGAGTGCTATCAGAAATTAGGCTACACAAGCATCAAGTGACAATTGAAAAAGATGTGAAGAGATCAGGAAAATCTGGTAACTTGCCAAAAAAGCCTTGCTTTGGAGGAGCAAAGGCTAGGAAGTTTCTCTCAATACCCATCAATGAGGAAGGGAATGTCATGGTTCATAGGCCGCAGGACTACGATGGGTGGAAAAAGTTACATTTTGGAGTTTCTGATTGTAGTAATGGAGGAAAAACAAGATTGGCCAAAGCTAAGGTTTGGATAAGTCTTAACAAATTGGCTCCCTTACTTCGCAAGATGGTGTTTAACAATGAAGATAAGCAAGAATTTATCAATGCTATGCATAGCTTCTACGAAAACATAGTGAAAGCATGGGGCAAAAGCTCTATCACACATAACATGGTGCGTACTAAGTTAATATTTTAAAATTGTATGAATACATATTTTTACTCATGTGTGATATGTGTCTTTGTAGCATATCCTTGAGGCACATGGGCCATACTTTGAAGAAAAGGGAAGCATTGGAATTTGGTCCACACAAGGGATGGGAAATTCATATTGGATAGCATGTGGTGCATATCAAAGAAAAACTGATCATGGTGGATAGCATGTGGTGCATATCAAAGAAAAACTAATCATGGTGAATGGTAGCAATCCAATGATCGAATTGCTATCTTGGTGGTATAGGATTATAGTAGCAGATGAAGCTAAACTCTCGCAAAAGAGAGCAAATGAAAGTGCTGATGAATCGGGTGCAGACATGATGGAATCACGTCGTGTCACTAAAAGAATGCATTATGAAGCCTCAAGTGCCAAAGAAAACCATGCCAAGTGGCTAGAAATAAGGCTTCGACAAGGCAGCAAATGGGTTCAAAAAGAGCTAAGATAGTAAGATGAACAATGTGAGTTAGTGTGAATGCAATTCATAGTTTAAGAGAGAAAGAGAGAGTGTGTATCTATGTGAATGAGTCTCACAGTTTAGGGTTATAGAAAAGAGGGTTCTATCTTATTCATTGAGTTCTCACATCTCTTGTGCAGGAAAGATGGCTAGGTCTAAGGCAGTTGCAAATAAGCTTCTGCTCAGAGCCCCATATCATGTTCAGCCCCTTGGAGCATCTACTAGCTCAGATGCACCCCCTTCTCAACCTAATCCACCTTCCTCAAGTTGCCCTCACAAGGGTCCTCCTCAGCATCCCCACAAGAAATGCAAGTGGAAGCTAGGTACAGTGGCCTTGAGAGAAATTAGAAGGTATCAATGCTCTTTTGATCTCATTATTCCAAAGGCGAGCTTCTCGAGACGTTCGCGAGATTGTGCAAGATCTCTACCGCACATAAAGCAGGAGGTGGTTTTTGGTACAAGGTCAAGATAGACCTGATCACTTCACAAAAGAATGTCTTCATTGTCTACAGTGTGTTGCGGAGGCCTTTTTAGTTGACTTGATGACTGATACTCAACGTTGTGCAATACATGCGAAGTGCATCACTATAACTCCCAAGGACTTCTAACTTGTAAGAAATCTTCAAGCAGTGAAGGATGCATTCATTCCAATGGAATGAACATAGTTTGCAATGTTATCTTTTTTGGCATAGTGTTATCCTTGTGCATTGGACATATGACTATGTCCCATTGCAAAACTATTGTATGCACCCTTAAAATATGAATTCAAATTTTACACTTGTCCTTTGCTCTCAACTTTGACTGTGCATCTTTGCTGTATTTTCAATTCTTACTTACAGTTTTGTTAGCACTGTCAATTTCAATAGGAATAACATGCAAAAATTTGCCATTTCTTGTTTTAGACTTTACTCCTAATGCCTCTGTATAGTTTATGTGGTGCGAAGTTTCTTAGAGCTAGTAGTCACGATATTGATTTCTCAATTATCAATCCATCCATAAATTTGGTGTGGGATAATTTTTAAAATACTAAACTGTATCTGAATGCGACGAAACTTCACAAGCGCACTCGCTGGGTGGCCAAGAGCCCATTTTTTTTTTGGAAAAAAAAGTGCCTGCATACCCCCAGTTCGAAGTCTGGCATCTAGACGCCAGACTTCGGACCACGGGTCTGCAAGCAAGTGGCTCTAGACACCAGAATTCGGAGCAGGGGTCTGCAGGTACTTTTTTTTCCAAAAAAAAATAATTTGGGCTCTTGGCCACCCAACGAGTGTGCCTGTGAAGTTTCGTCGCATTCTGATACAAGGTTATGGATTTACGATCACACGATGGACAGTGTGTGGAAAGTGGCTCTAGATGCTAGACTTCGGACCAGGGGTCTATAGGCATTTTTTTTTCCCAAAAAAAAAGGGCTCTTGGCTACCCAGCGAGTGTGCGTGTGAAGTTTCGTCGCATTTTGATATAAGGTTATGGATTTACGATCACACGATGGACAGTGCGTATGAAGCTCCATTAACCCGGTTTTGGGATTTAAATGGGTTAAAAGTTCATTCTTCTTCTCATTTTCACATCTTGATTTCTTTGCTTCCTTCATTTTCACATCCCCAACCTCTGTCTCTTCTCCGTCTTGCCCTCCTTGCATAGCACGGACCAAGCAAGCATGTCGCGGTTTTGGCCCCGCGAAGACATCACACCAAGGCCCACCACCTGGAGCACAAGGTGGAGCCTCCTCAAGTGCATCAACAAGTGCTCCCCGTAGAGCACAAGGACCACCACGGAAGAAGAGGACATGGAAACTAGGCACTGCCACTCTTCGAGAGATAAGGAAAATCCAACGCGGATACGAGCTTCTCATCCCAAAAATTTCTTTTCATAAAGTTGTTCGAGAAGTCATGCAAGCCTTGGAGCTGAAAGGGATGGGAAGATTTTAGGCACGAGTGCGGTGTCGTATTGTTGCGCATTCGAGGTGTGAAAACCACCCAAAAGTTGTGTGTGTGATTTGATACTTTGTACATATTTAGTTGTTGTGTTTGCATTCTTATTTTGCGTGCCAGCATAGTGGAGAAGGGTTTGGAAGTGAATATATTTGTGGGAAGGCAGTAAGGATTGGAAGATGTTCAAACGGAAGGAGAAATGACATCATCACATGCAGGAGGTTCTAAGAATTCACATGTAGGAGATTCTAAGCATTCCAATGTTAATGTGCTGAAGAGGAGTTCAGCCATTGAAGAGCAATCCAGTGCTGAGATCAAACCTGAAACAACTCGTTTCCAGAAACACACTCTACATTATAATAGCTGCATAGATGATTCTAAATAGGCTGGTTAAGTCCATAAAGAAGATTACTCTAACAAGGCTGGAGGCAAATATGCATCTCTTAATAAGGTCTAGTGGAACAAGGGACGCCAAATGCCATTCTTCAAGGACAAGGGATAATGAAAGGGAGGAGCGGTGTGATAACCCAACAATCATGGACCTTTTACAGATAAAAAACGAGTCTCTAGTAGAAAGGCATATGAAAAAAATGAAGGCATATGAAAGAATGGAGACTAAAAATGGGAGGAGCTCTTTAGTTTAAAAAAAAAAAAACCCATGATGAACATAGCAGCATGGGGACTGTAAGTAAAAAAAAAGTGGGAAGAAAATCTTTTGAAAACAAAAGCTGGCTGTGATTCATCTATTCAGGGCAAGATGAAGCTAAAAAGGGGAAAACGGCACTCGATGACAAGACTGAACAAGGGGAAGCCAGTGATGAAGGTACGAAGATAAGAACCTTGGAAAGGAGACGACGCTGAGACAGGGTCGTGCTAACTTGGGAGGCCAACCTCTACTGCAGAAGGGCCGTGAGACTGTCTCGGTGCCAAGGGCCTCATGAAAAAGGAGGTCTCGGCTGATCATCTCTTGTGGTGAGAGAGAAGCAGAAAACAGGGAGATAGAAGAGGACTGGGGAAAGAAAAAGGATAAAAAGCCATATTCAACGAAGAGATGGAATCATGAAGAGCTAGAGAAGATTGTGATTTGTGATAGCATCAACTTCGAAGACTGACATCAAGGCCATGGTTCGAGGGTGACAGAGAAAGAGAAGAAGGTGATAATTAGTAACGGAAGAGGAGCGATCAGATTCGATGGAAAGAAAAAGCACACAAGGCTAGCCTGCAAAATACACTGTGGAAATTTGAGGAAGGAGAAGACGGGCAGTCCAAGAGACAGTGCTGGCTGTGACTGAATTAGATTGTCACAAAACCTGTGACTGCAGCTAGACGTGCTGAAGTGGGGAGGAGTGCAACGTGATTGGTAAGTGACACCTGATTCTGGGGAAATCCTGTTTGGGGGAATCCTGTTTGGGGGGCAAGCGATTGAAACAAAAAGCTTACCTGAGGCTGTGATTGGGGCATGGAGGACGGCAGATCGGCACACTCAACAGCGTTTGAGACCATGACTAAGACTCTTGCTATATCTGTGAAGAAAGGCGCATATTTGATGATCTAGGACGGAAGAAGGCAGGCATACACAGCATGATTCTTTGACTGGAATGGAACGAGGAAAAACGAAAGCTTGGAAGAGCAGCAAGAGGGTCAGTTCAGTACCACAAGCGGTGATTTCGCCAGAGGTATACCACAAGGAAGCCAAGTGAAGGCACTCTCAACTAAACAAACAGCTGAATTTGAACAGAATGCAACAAACAGATGGCTGGTGCAAGAGATTAATCAATTGGGTCTCCGTATGATGTTCCAATGAAAACGATACCTCAGGCTTCGACTCAAGAGCTCTGTCAGTTTGTCATCAGCTTGAATGAAAGTATGCTTAATGCTCAGAAATTCATCATCCATGTACTTGATGATAGCCACTGCCTCTTCGTTTAGCCCATGTTGTGAACATGATCCAGAAAAAGATTCAGGAATTCTGAGAACAGTGCACCTTCGAAAAGTCCATGTGAGACACATGGTTACAGATTTTAATAACACATTAAGTCACTTACAGGGACAACATAAGAGAATTGGGTTTACATGGCAGTTGCTAAAGCAGTGGAATGTGCTTAAAAAGATGTTGGTGATGAAAGACTAAGTAGTGGAGGACTTGAACAGCAGTAAAGCAGAAGCATCTTTAACATTTACAGCAACAGTCACAGTTTCAGCTACTATAGAATCTTCAAACCTCTTAAAATGAATCATCCCACATTTGGAGATCCCTGTAGACAGTTGGTTTAAGCACATATGCTAGATCATACACTGAATCCAGTTGTAAAACTCAATCAAAGCTTGATACTCCACATTCCTATGAAACGTTCAACATGGCAATGAAAATGCATGTTATTCACGTTTGATCTTATCACAATTCTATATGGTGAAGAATTACGTATTTTGAAAGATCTATGACAGAGTTTTAACTATACAAGAGCTGTGTATATCTATCTAAGATTACATTAGATCTGGATGGTTGCCACAGAACGTTGTATATTGGACATGCTCTCATTCAGATGTAACTGGATATTTGTCATATATTATTTAAAATTGAGCTTTCAAATGGAATTTGATCTCACTTGATTAATCTTTCATCTTGAAATTAGTCAAGGTCCTCTGTGGATGCGATATTGCTTTCACAATACTTGTTTAACATTTGAATGCATCAAAAGTATTAATACAAATGCATCAAAAGTAGTAATACGTGTTGAATTATGTTAATATACGTGGATGCATCATTCACGTACCACACATTATCTTCACACTTACACAATCGCAAGTGCAGTACTACACGTTGAATTATGTTAATGTATGCGAATGCGTCATTCACGTATCACACATTATCGTCACACTTATACGAACCACACATTTATTTAATAAATATTTATTTGTAGGGACAAAGTAAAGTATCTTATATTCATCAAGAAAAATACATGTGATGATAGTTAGTGATGGTAGATACAAAAAGTCGATAGCCAACAAGAACTCTCAATTGTTCATTGGATTTTTCTTTGATGGAGAGGAGGGGCCATCTTCCGATGAAAATATAAGTTCATTCTTTGCTTCAAAAAAGTTATGTGCTCCCCCTTTAGCTCTTTCTCCAGGAGAAGCGGATCCGACACTTTAGCGAGGTCGCCTACTGTTGCAAGCACACACATAGCTCCACCCCATTGTTTGATCAAATAAATAAAGAAGCTTTGACTGCTTGATTATCACCATCTTCTCTAAGCTAGATGTCACAGGTATTGCTCGAAAAGGCCCAAACTTGGTCAAAGCTCAAATTTTCATAATTATTTCTTGCCCTCTTGGTGAGCACTTCTTATGGAAAACCACCAAATCTGTAACAAGGTTATTGATATACTCCTTAAGAGCTGAATCCTTGCGTCGGTCTGCATGTCGAGCTCCTCCTTACCTTGATGCAAATTCATCTATATACAGTATGTCCTGAATGACAAAGTCAAATTAAACAATATATTTAGTGACTAACCTAGAGTTATCAAAAAGTGATGAAACTTGATGGTAGGGTGCGTCGGTTTCCCAAAGTCCACTGATGAAATCTTGGCAAAAAATGATGCCTGCAGTTGCCCTCTTCGAAGTCTGGCGTTTGGGGCCACTTTCTAGCCCGGGTGGACTCTGGGGGACCCGACGCACCCTACCATCAAGTTTCATTGCATAAAAATATATGGTAGTTAGAAATCTCACCTTCTCCAGATCATCTTTTATCTTCATTTCCTCGTGTGTCAAGGAGGCACCTCTTTGGGCAAAGGGATCTACAAACTCCTTGATAGGAAGCTCCAGCCTTAGTCCGAACAAATTATGCTATAGTGCTTCGAATTCAACATTGGGCACAAGGTAATCTTCTTCAACTGAGGTTATAAGCTCCTGTGCTGCTATGATCCCACTCACAGTATCTAAGCTTGTGCCATCATATCTTCCAATCTCTGCCACATTGTTGCATGCACTTATGTGTAATCATAATCGATCAGGTCTTCCATTGAATCCCTGACTAGGATAGAAAACAACTATTCTTCCTTCATTTCCAAGTATTGCAGTACATCTGATAGAAGTAAATAGTGTACACTATCTACTTCAATGGGTGTCAAGGAGGCAAGGTTGGGTTTGTTGACTTGTGGCTATTTTGAAGAAGATGGCACCATGAGAGCCAACCCTTGCTCTGTCACCACTCGATGTTCCTCTTCAACATTTATGAGCTCTTCAATTGGTTCTTCTCCTGTGTATGTGATAGAAACAACCTGTGGAGTTGTATCTTTGTCGCTCTCCTCCTCTAGGGGTGTATCCAATGTAAGGAGGTAAATTGCCAATGCGCAATCACACTCCACAAGATCCAAAGGTGATGTACTTGGTGCACTTCCCATGGGAGCAATGCATACTCTATGTGAAGAATCCACATGGGCAAGACACCTACTCACCACTTTTTGGTGATTCTTCCCTGCCTGAATTACCATGAGCTATTCCAGAGGCACCCAAGTCATGTCGGATCCCTCGATGGAGTATGTGCATGTAGTAATGGTGCTCACAAAGTCTTCCAAAACCTGAAGGGGGGGATCCAATGATGAGATCACGCTTTCAAGGTTGTTCTTAGAGAAAACCTGGAATATCTCATCACCCTGGTTGGCAAAGATAGTCTCGTGGCTCCACTCATCAAAGTGTGCTCGAGCATCCATCGTAGCAGGTAGGAGAGATGTGGTGGATATAAAGAGATGAAGAGAGAAAGTGTGAAATGAAACAATGAAACAAGAACTAAACTAGTTCTACCTTAAAAACCTTAAGTTTTAAACCATTAAGGGTTGTTCGTATACGATATTTAGTTAATGGCTTTACTTACATCTTGGTAAAGTTTACATGCATATGTAAATGTGTTTATGTGGAAAGTGTATAATAAGTGTATGATTTTGCATAAATACCTTAATTTTTAAATATTACAAGTTTGTAAGCGACAATATTCTATTGGCAAAAAAAATCCAAAAATTTACAAGTGTTGGATATTACAACTTGTGGTGTTGGGATTTTTAGGGAGACTCTACAATTTCTAAAATATGTGGAGCCACACACTTTCCGTTGGTAACAGTATCCTCAGCTCAGCTTCAAATTTTCCTACCATCTAGTTCAAAATAGAAGCTAACAGGTGGATTTTGCATTAACATTGTAATTTCGTGGCGCATTATACTTAAGGGCCAATCATCCTCCATTTGCAACACGGGGCTCGCGGCCCTCACAAATGACAGTAACATCCACAGCTGCACTTTCACGCATGTCTTGATCAAGGCACAACCATTTACCCTTGAGCATCCTCCATCTACGATACTTGAACACTAGGCATAAAGTTTGTCGTGTGACAAAGTACCTGTAATTGGAAAGGAAAGGATTCATCCCAAAGTAAGATAATAGTCAGCTAAGAGAGAAAATTTTTACTTGAAAGCCATGTCCCTTGTTGTGACTCCACACTCCACTGTGTCAGGAATGTGAGTTATTTTTATGTCCAAGTTTTGCCTAGAATCCTTGTTACATAGTCTTCTAATGTATTTCTTATGACGTTGGATGCATGTATTGGCAACCATTGATCTCCCATTCTCGAAGGATGAGGATGAATATAGGCAAGCTGTAGATTTAGCTAGCAAGGCCAAAAAATACATATATTTCTACGTCAAAGGTGAGCTCTGATAGTGGCTCCAAAATGCCTTGACCACCTAAGACCAAATGCACCAAGGTAGACCTCTCAATCCACCTGAGGTGCAAGCAGCTAAAAGAGAATAGAAAAAAATAGTCAAAGTCTTTAGAAGCTGAATGACAGAAGAAACCCTAGGATCTACACATGTGCTTCATGAAGTTCAAGAAGGGTGATGGAATAGTGGTGTTAGTAGCAGCCAACTGGAAAGGGCAAGCAAGTGAACCTATCGAAGGACAACCAAAGTTAAGAAAGTCAACTTGGCAAGGGAAGAGGACAAGCCTCGACTCATCTATATAACAAATGATCCAAGTAAGGAGAAAGAGAACGACCTCATAGAGCTCTGAAGAAAGTTCATCGACGTGTTTGCATGGGTATTAGACAAATTGAATGTAATAGATCCTAGTATCATGACTCAAAATATCCCTATAAGCACTGATGCAGTACTAGTTAAGGAATGATAGTATGCAATGAATCCTAAGCATACCCATATAGTAAAGGAAGATATTGACAAGCTATTGAAGGCAAGATTCATTTATAAGATAGAGCACACAGACTGGGTATCTTCCATAGTCATCGTCATGAACAAGAATGGGAAGATTCAAGTGTGCGTAAATTATAATAAGGTCAACATAGCTACAAAGAGAGACAACTACCCATTACCAGACAGTGAGCATAAGCTAGAGTGTGTGTTGAGAATAGCATTTGATGCTTGAGATGTATGCCCTTAGAGACTTGATATGTTCCCAAGAGAGGCTTTGCCATAAGTGGCTTTGTATGGAAGATAAACATATGATGTATGCTCTAGGAAGAGATGATAGAATCCCAGAAGCACAATGAAGTACAATGGTACCATATAAAAAGCTATAAAGGCATGTACTTGACACTTATTTAAAAGTAACAGAGCTATCAATTTGAGTCATTGTGAGTGTCATTGTCCATCTCTTACACAAGAATGGATTTATGAGTCCAAGATCCCATCTTGGAAGCTAATTCACTTGTGTAACAGTTAGTCTATCTAATTTTATGTCATCATGAGTTGTGTATTCATCTTTCATCCTTTATAGCTTCTGTTTTTGACATACTATCAAAGCTGAACTAAGCATGGAATAGCTCCATACATTGCTTTTCTAGTCTCTCTTTTTGTCTGGTCATCTTTGTCCACTAGGAGAAGGACAAACCTCATCAGTCCTTCTATTCAGATAGACTTTTTTAGTTTGTATTTCCTAGCCCTAATGCCTCAAACATAAACTTGTAAACTCCTGACTTAGTCTTGTACTACAGCCTCTGTACACTTTGTGAGGCCCCTGCTACAGCCTCTGGATGTCCATCATCTTTGTGGTACCCACACATAGCCTTTCCTACGACAGCCTCTGGTGTTTTGCCATGTTTATGGTGTGCCCACATTTTGCAAGTGTTGCTTTCACTAAAGCCTCTATACGATTTGTACTTCTGGTTGTGATTGAGGAGGGGAGTTGAAATATTTGCAATCACACCTACTTAGTACCTTTGTGAGGAGCAGTGAGAGCTTAGGACTAGAATCCCATATGCACAATACGAGAAAGTACCACCACTCAAATCCTATAAAGTATTGTCCTTGCACTCTTTTTCTAATGCAATGATAGTACTCTTTTCTTTCCAGTAAAGTGTCATGTCACTGTCAATACACAAGATTGGGTTTATGAGTCCAAGTCTCAATCTTGGAACCTAATTCACTTGTGTAAAAAATTGTCCTTATCAAGGTCAATGTCTTCATGAGTTTCCTTTTTCTATTTCAACCTCCATAGCTTTGGCATTTTCCATGCTCTAGATCCTGTGTAGTTCAAGAAAAGTTTTCCTACAGTTTGAGAATAGACTTCCTACAGTTCAAGAATAATCTTCTTGCAATTCAGGAACAGTTTCATGTAGTTCATGACCAGTTTCTTGCAGTTCCTCATGTAGAGTTTCCTGACAACCTACTTGCTAAAAACTATATTCCAGCAATGAAAAGACATAGTCAATTGAGCATAAACCCAGCTCAAATCAGCTCGAAACATTCTATGGTAGTGGCAAAACATCCCAGTAACAAATTATGTCCATACAAGTGTCAATAGATGCATAGAACTGATGCTAATAGTCACTATACTTTCCCACATTTTATGATAGGCAAGTATTATGTTATGAGGAATAGCATAAAATCTGCAATAGCCAGGCTTTTCTCAACTCAAAAAATATCCTTAAACCACTATAGACATGTTACATTACATTCGAGATTCAATATGTGACCAAACAAGCATCAATGTTTGTATTATATGCAAGTAGTAATGCCGAATACTCTTCCCACAGGTTGTTTATAACCAGTCCACTGCTATTAAAAACAATATTTTCTCAACTAAAGAAAGAGTATTCTAACCTCAAAATATCCCTAAAACATCTCATTGAGTTGCCACTCTATGCAAGAGTTGATACATGTCCAACTAGTTAGAATACTTTGCATGTATGCCAAGTGAAGTTGATAGGTATCCTTCTTGAAGATAATAACAAGTTAATACCGTGGTATAACTAGCAACAAATCAGTCCAAAGTTTGGGCTTTAAACACTCATAGTATCCCAGAAAACATATACCACTCAAGTGGTATGATCGAAGCATTTGCCAGTAGCAAATAAGCATCACAGATACTTCAACCCTATAGATATATTGTTTCCAAATTTAGGACAAGAACTAGTTCACTATTTCCAGCTTACAAATAAGCTTAAAAATTGAGCATTTAACACTACAATATCATGCTCAAATGCATAAGGATAAGGGCATATACATTGTTAGGATGAAAGCCACTAGTGCCCTAGAACCACCTGTTGTTGGTAGTAATTAGCCAGTTAGCATAGGTCTGTGCTAAATATCTCAAAATCTGTGAAGAATTTGAAAAAACATTCTTCTGCAAAGTTGTAGATCACATCAAAATGCTTTAAAACTTTTAGGCCATTTCTCCAAAATCCAGTTCTATAGCAAGATATGGCTTTTGCAAAAAAAGGTGCATTAGGCACAATCTCCTTTCATGACTTTTTTTGAGATTTGATGTCTTTGATGTCAAATGGCCACTCACATGTGCTCAATGAAGCCTTATAAAGCTTCCAAACAAGCCATAGCAAGCTGTTGCACAAGCACAAGGCATAAACCCTGATGCATACCTTTACAGGAACAATGATAGCCTTTCTTCTTCGATAGAGACTCTTATCTTCAAGCTCCAAATCTAGACTTCTTAATGCCATGCTCCGGAGAGCCCATTCATGTTGGCCCTGATACCATGTTCAATATTTAGAGGGAGAGAGTCAAATACATGGACCTGTAATAGAGAGTAGTGAACTCTCATTATTTTCTTTTTCTCATTATTCCATAATGCTTACTAGAATTTTAACACATAACTGATAAACACACCAAACTCCATTCTGGGATTTTGGGAATTTCCCATCAATATGAGAAAACCAAATCAAAATGGATTTCATGAATTTTGGGAATTTAATTAATTTGGAACTTGGTGTAATTAAACATATTACTACTTATGGTTGTTTCCAAGAGATTGAAAAAAACTCAAAAAGTGTGTGATAATAAACACCTTAGTTTTAATATCCTTGAAATATTCAAGGAAAATCTTCAGCGGATGGATTCTTGTAGACTTTCTTTAGCCTTCAATACAATCTTTGGGGGAATTTTAAATTTTTTGGAAGATTTTGTACCTTTCTTCATCCAAGAGAAGATAATGCTATCTATTGTTTCCCATCGTTCAGAATCTTTTTTGTTGCACACCCAATATTTATCCCAACAATTAAAATACACCTCCGCATCTGTAGCATTTTGACGACTACAAAATGGTGCCCAATATTGTATACATACCCTGTTGAAGTTTTTGGAATGTCTATTTGTATCGACCTCACTTTATGCAACACCAAGCCATATTGGATATACTGGATCTGAAGGTCCAACAAGCACAAAGTCATCTTTCTTAACATCAAGCATTGGTTCAAATGCATGTTTGGGTCATTTGTTCAGAGGACCACAATAGTGATCATTCAACTCTTCCAATCCAATGAAGTCATCTGCATTATCTACATCTATATTGGTTACATCACTTTGTGTTCTTGGCCAAAAATCTATGAAAAATAAATCTTCTTGGACATTTGGAGTTTGAAGAGCATAGATCATATGTTTCCAATAATCAATCATTGGTGTTATAAACTTTGAGAACTCTGCTTCAGGTCCTTGTACATTCGACCATCTTTCCCAATACTTCAAATAATCTTTAACTCCACTTACTACTTCTTGATGATCCTTAACGTACTCAAACATGGGCAGCAACATTGGAACACCCTTTGAAAAAGTAGGCTTTCCTGCAAGGTCTCTCTTCCATACTTCAATGCCACCTTCTCTTGGTAACCAGTCTGGGGACTTTGGATGCATCTTGTATTGCATGACAAGTGTATCTCCTTGCATATAAAACCGAAATTGAAGAGGTTTTGAGTGACCAACAAGTGTATCTTTCGAATCACACAAGTATCCCTCAATGTATCTCTTAAAGTTAGGCACATGTGTCAATAAGAAAGGTGTAGGACTAGTCATCTGGCATGATTGAAAATGTTGCATAAGATGAGGAAAAGTGAAGGTCTCATCCTTAACTTCTCTGAAAATTTGCTAAACATTGCATCGATGTCTTCATGTGTATGACCCACCATGAGAAACCCAAGTTGGATCATCTTGAATGTTCCTCGTGTAACAAGCAATGATAGATATGCAAAGAGATAGCGATTATCCTATGGTGTATTATCTTCCATGCATGATTTATTTTGTGAAACACCTTGATGGTGGTCTAGTGCTTTTTTCGAGTTGAGGGCATTTAGTAGCACAGAGGTTGATCTTGGCATTCCATCTACTTGTAGATCACCATTTGCATGCCTGTGTAGTCGCTCCAAGTTCCTAAAGCACAATGACAATGAGGCAATTGTGAAGTTAGGATCATGAGGCCATAGATCGAGTGAGAAATTCCCATATCTACCTTCTCCATGTCCATGTGTAATCATGCCTGTTAAAGAAACTGGTAGTTGAGTAGATCTTTCACTCTCTTTTGATCAAAGACTAAACCTGGGGATAGCTATCTTTTGCTGGTCCATTTTATCATGTATGATGCACAAGTTTTTATCTCGATCTAATGTTGAGGCCAAGCGCCAACTGTAGTATATGTTCCGACAACTTTGTTACTGTAGCATGTGACATTGATGCTCCTTTAGAAGCACATTTCACTGTTGAAGACACTTTGTTGGTGCAAGTTGCTCTTTGATCTCTGAGCAAATACTACATTTGGAGAACTCACTTGTCTTTGCTAAGGTTACATGCTTGAACTCTGTGTTCCAAATACGATTGAAGGTGGACAAGGACATTTGCTTACATCCAATACAACTCAATGTTGTATTTACTTCTGCCCATATATCTACCTACTTGTAAACATCTGGGATGACCAATTATGTCTCCCTTGATGCATCTTGCATTGTTCTACTCTTGTGTGGCATTTGCTCTGCATTCTTCTTAACAAAGTCTCTAAGGATGGCTCTTCCCATCTCTGTGTGATCCCAAGCTGCTCTTATTACCCCCTTGTTTCCATGCATTGCCCTCCTCATGCCATGCTCAAATTGTGTTTTGTACCTGTAAAAAGATGTCTTTGGGATTTCATGAATCTCATACCATGCCCTTCCACATACCACTTGTCCATTGAAGATAAAGCTGTGCTTCCTTGTTCCCAAGTAATCAATCATGCATGATGATTCAAAATTGTCATAAACATAGTTTGTGCGGTTTTTAAATTGCAATCCCCAAAAGTATTTACGTAATTGTTGCATTGCTTCTCTATCTGCAAACTGAGAACACTTTTCTTGGCAACAATCAATCGTGGAAACTCGTGAAATGGAGTCCATAGAAGTCCTCAAGTTTGCACCTTTAGGGGGCAATAATTCGAGGCTTTCTATTGACCATACAATATGATCTCTTCTGAACAAAAATTGATTTTTTTGCAAAAACATAATCTTCATTGGTATCTTCCATGTTTTTGGCACAAGCATTTGTAGAGACAAATTGCATGTATGATTGTTGTTGTAGCAGTGATGTTCCATCATCAAAGGTGACTTGTTTAATAGGCCATCTTTCCAAAGTGACACAGTGGAGGTTGTCATCTATGTATGTTCCTGTGGTTTGATCAAGGGCTTTATCTACCACCACACCAACATCCTCTTCTCCTAGCAATTCAAAGTTTATCACATCATATGGAAAAGCCAATAATATAACCCCTGTCCCAACACAAACAGTGTTGCCTTCTCTCCATAGCATCACTCTACGTTCTCTCCAACTTTCACGAATGCTAAGCACATCAATATCCTCAGAAGGTAGGACATGGTCTGATTCGTAATCATCTCCTCCGTCATGAATTGTTATTGAGTTTGAAACAACCACCACATCTATCTTTTCCCATTTTGCAAAACCACCTACAGCTTCATGAACCTTCATTGCATCAATTGTTGGGAATGGCAAATACGTTGCTACATTTAAACATTTATCAATAGCCAACCACTGAAATATATCCATCTTCAAGTGTTTCTCCATGGCATGTCTCATTTGGATATATTGCATGCACTCTACCAAGTGCAACAATCTCATGATCAACTATGTTGTCACCTATCAGAAAGAAGAAAATAGTGATGAAATTGCTAAATACAATGAAGTATCAAATTTAATTGAAACAAAAAAAGTACTTAAACATTAGATAGAATGAGTCCAACTTCCATAATAGAAAGTATTAATGGAAACATCGTATAGAAAGAAGGGGATAGATTAGACCATATGGCCAAAAACAAAACTTTCTCATGAATTCTACCGCCCTAAAGTAAATAAGAAAAGTTTCTTCTATTATTTTTAGTTGCCTTGATTTTACTTTATTTGATTAGCTACTCTTTGAGTAAGCAAAAACTTCCTTGTGTGTTCTCATTAGGAAAAGATATAGCAGGTGTTCAAAACTTGTACTATATCTATTCAACACAAGAATAATGATTAAAATTATTTATAATGTGTATAGGAAAAGATTTAGCCACCTGGTCAAAAATCTATTGTATGTATTCCATACCATAGCAAATATAACAATTATTTGTGATCCCCATAGGGGAAAACATAGTCAAATGATTGAAACCTTTGTTGTATGTATTTCACATGAAAAAAAGGATAAAATTCATTGTGGTCTCCATAGAAAAATATTTAGCCAAATGGTCAAAACTCAAGCCAAATACATACAACAAAGATAAAAGCTCATTGTGATCTTTATGGAAAAAGATTTATCCAGATGGTCAAAACCTCTATTGCAACTATTTTACACAAGACTTAGGATTAAAAATCTTTGTGATATCCACAAGAAAAGATTTAGCCATATGGTCAAAACATGTATTTAACCTAGATGATAACAAGAATAATAGTTGTTTTTTATGTCCATAGAACAAGATTTAGCCAAATGTTCAAAGCCTTTATTGTATGTCAACAAGAATAAATAATTTCTGTGATCTCCATTGGAAAATATTTGATCAAATGAGATCAAAACCTTTATTTCATGTATTCTACATGACAACAAGGATAAATATATTTTTGAGAAACTTTGACCTTGTGCTTAAATGTTGAAACCACAATGACCTCTAAAGAATAGGAGATTTCACTTCCTATGACACAAAGTTATAAATATTGAGGAAATTTTAGCATCAATTAGAAGCTATTTGAGAAGGAAAGATAATTTTTATCATGGTTAAATATTTATAAATCTTATACTACCTATTTGTTGATAATAGTAAAATGTATCATATTACATTTTATTTTTAAGTTATACTATTTTAGTCTAAATCATGTTATATTAGTATATCGTACTATGTGCATATTATGGAATATATTATCAAAATATATTTTAAAAATATATATATTAAATTAATTTATTAATAATTAATAAATATAATTTAAATATATTAAATTATATTTTGTAAGATTATGTATATTTAATGTATCTAATGTGTAATGTGTAATATCATTGAGGATTTTGAACCCACCTTAGTGATAGTTCGAGAGTAGAATCTCTAGTAGGGTAGGATAAAGAGTATGTAGGCAAAATCTCTAGCTATGGAAATAGGGGCAATATCCCAATGGTGGGTTCTTAAGGAAGGGTGAGGGGGAAGGAGCTAGTCTAGGAGAAATGCCCCTGGTGAGAGGTTGAGGGCAATGTCTTCCTCGATGGAGGTTTGGGAGCAATGCCCCCAGTTGGGGTTTCGGGATAGCGCTTGTTGTAGGGATTTGGGGGCAAAGCTCCCAATGGGGGGTTTAAGCGGTAGGGCCCTTGGTGGGAGTATGCGGGCAACACCCCTAGTAAGGGGTTGGGGGTAGTGTCCCTAATGGAGGTTTGGGGGCAACGCCCCTAGCGGGGGTCCGAAGGTAGTGCCCCCAGTGTGGGGGTTTGGGGGCAACGCTGCCAACAGGGGGTTTGAGGGGCAGTGCCCCCTTGTGGGGATCTGGGGGCAATGCCCCCAGCGGGGGTTCGGTGGCAGCGCCCCCAGTGGTGGTTTGGGGGCAATGCCCCCAACGGGGGGTCCAAGGGGCAGCGCCCCCTTGTGGGGATCTAGATGCAATGCCCCTAGTGGGGGTTCGGGGGCAGCGCCCCGATAGGGGTTTGGGGGCTAAATCTACTAATATTCCATAACAAGTTATGGTTATTCGAATAGCGTGATACATTAAATGATTCGTTTCATGAGTCGGTCTTTACAACCAATCATTACGTTTTTCAAAATGAGTTGCTCTTCCCCTCCCTCTCTCTTCCACGCAACTCTCTAACCTGAGTGTTTTCTTTGTTGTGTTTTTACAGTTGCAGGTTTCGCATCTCTGATCCTCTGCATTTTTATCTCTGCTCTTATCGCCCCTCTCTTACTGCAGGTGTTGCAGCCCTAATCTTTGGCGGTTCTATCCCCCTCCTCTTCTTTGACTACTCTCCATTGTTTCATTTTCTCAAACTGAAACAGATTGTGAGTGCAATTTCTTGTTCGAATCAGGGTATTATGACCAAAACTACGTGCATCTTCAAATCAGAAATCTTGCTCCAAGGCATTAGCAATTAAACAAGGCAGTGAATGATCGCCAGTCCACACCGTGCGTGCTCTACTTCACGGGTGATTTTTGTTACATTGGCACACATTACTGACCTACTAATTACAACACGTTTTCAACTTTTCCCTACTTCATTTCTGATTTTGAGTTAAACTACATTGATTATTACCATTTCAATCCATACAATTACTACAAATCACACTACTACTCTTTTGTATGATTAGTATTGAATAATATTAAGATCAAACACCAAAAGTCTTTTCTAAATAAGAATCATGTATCAAAACTAAATGCAATATGTATTTCTGTATATGTATTTCTGTAGCAATGAGGTTAGGCACTCACTCTTGAGAATTCAATGTTTTCTTCTTCTTCTAGATTGCTTGATTGATCTCCTGGAGCGCTTGTCTTTTTTGTTGTCTAACCACTACCTTGCAAGTGATAGCTTCACTCTATGTCAATATTGAAAACATGACTTCTTGCACTGTTGAAAATACTCTTTTTATTGTGAATGTGAAATATATGATTTGTGTAATGTTGAAAAAAGTCTCTTAGATGTGAATATGGAATAAATGGTCTGTGCAATGCTTTTCTCAATGAGTGCTTTCAAAATACTAGCCTTTCTTTCTATTCTGTGATGCTATATACCTTAAGATTTTGCCTCAAGGCTAAACCTAGCCTTATATTTGTTGTATCATTCCGTAATAATAGAGCATTTTATCAAGTTCTTATACATCATATTATACTTTACTATATAGAACTTTCCATTATACTATATTTCAATTGTAAAAGCATTACCATCAGATTTTATGGTTACACTCTTTATAATTTTGCAATAAGCATATGGCTATACAATACTTACAAATACTCAATATGATTTTGCCATAGGATTTAATTTGATCTTCTAACAACACATATCATGATATTTCATCAATTTATAGATTAGACCATATGGTCCAAAAATTTCTTGCAATATAAGTACTTTTTGTTATTTTATTCAATAGAATCTGAGATTTGGCCATGAGGTCAAATCTTTTCTTATAATATAAGAAGTAATTTATGTTCTCTTTTCCAATATACTGTGAAATTTTGCCATGTGGCCAAATCTTCTCCTTAAGCTATCTCTTGGCCAAAATAAGGAATCTTGTAGTATCACAATATCTTGCAACCAATCAAGCACTTTGTTCATTTTACTACAAGAATGACATTTTGCCATTTGGTCAAATGCTTTCTTATATTATCAACCCTTGCTTACTTCCAAAAGGAAAGGCTAGTTTCTACTTAGAATTCCTTATTTTCTATAATTTGGCCATGTGGTCAAATCTTGTCTTTCAACAAACAAACCACTTTTTTGAAATTTGATCCTAAAAAATTAAGAATAAATCTATGGTGGGTTCAATCACACTAATTTTGCGTATGCTAGATTTGGTTGTATGGAAAAATGTTCTAAGAAAAACATCTTCTATATTATCTCCAAAAAAGGAAGACCATGTTCTACTTGGAACTCCTTGATTACCTACTATATTTATAGGAAGTTTCGCCATGTGATCAAAACTTGTTGTGCAACAAACAAACCACTTTGTTTCCATAAACCATTCCTTTCATTTCAATTTTTCATAACTTCCTATAAATATCATATCATTTTGCCAAAAATTAGCCACTTTTTCCATTCCACTACAAAATAAAAATTGGCCATATGGTTAAATCTTTCATTTTGTTATCAATGCTAGCATCCAAGAATCTCCCATTCTTGTTTTGTTCAGCCATATGATCAAATCTAATCTCATAAATCTTGCAAACCATGAGACCACTTTTTCATTCCACTATAAAACAATATTTGGCTATATAGTCAAATCCAATTTCACAGCATGTTACAACAAATGAATCACTTTCTTCATATGGTTATGAAACTAGACTTGGCCATATGGTTAAAACTAGTTTATAGAAATCGTCTTATCTTGTAGGTTTCGCCACGAGGTCAAATCTCCACCTTTCAAGTGTTTTTCACTTTATCTTATATTGATATCTATGGGATTTGCTACATAGCTATATTTGTTTATATGTGAATCTCATATCACAATAAACCGCATCCTCTCTTTAACTAGCCTTTATAAACCCTATGGTAAAAAACCATGGAAAAGTTTCTAATCTTATAGATAAGTCTTATGACTAAATAGGATTTGATCACATGGCTAAAACCAATGACAATGTTTCTACAATATAGCTCCTTTCAAGGGAAACTTACATGTGCACTAATTAAAATGTTAACTTTGGGCCAAATGGAATTGTGAGATTGCTACATAACCACATTGATATATAGGTGGATCTCATATTGGACTAAATCTCATTCTTTGATTAAATAGGATTTGACCACATGGCCAAAAACCTTAGCGAAGTTCCTAGAGTATGATCCTTGCATAGGAAACTTACATGGAGAAGAAATCCAATATTAACTTAGGGACAAAATCATCCATGACATTTTCTACATAACCACAATGATTTTTCACTATATCTCATGCCACACTCACACTCAACATTTTATTATCACTTGACCATTTGGTTAAGCCCATGGTCAAGTCTCACTATTAAAAGAATTTGATCTTCTCACCGAAGTCCATGGCAGAGTTTTTACTATATGATTCTTACAAGAGAAACATAATTAATGCTAACTTAGGGACAGGATAATCCATGATATTTGATACATAAGCACACATATTTATGGTTGGATCTCATACCACACTTAATCTCAAATTTCAATATTTCATTTTATGGAAGAGTCCCTTTGGAGTACATTTGTCTTGTATTTCGTAAAATCCTGTGTTGTTGTGTTTTCAATTTTCAACTTAGAAATCTTATACATTTATTTGGGTTTTGTGAATTTTGAATATTTTTAAATCTACTTTTGTCTAACAAATTTTTCTCTTTGTAGAACTATTCAATGGCAAAGAAAGATAGCACATCCAAAAAGGAGACCCAAACCATTGATGGAGTTAGTGGTGATTTTGTGTATCCATGGTATGTGGATGTTTATGATAGTCAAGGAAAAAGGGTTGACAATGTTCTCTTATTCACTTTAAAGAGTGATATTGCATTTTTTCAACAAGATGGTGTCATAGAGAAGATAACAAATGGATGTGCTGGGAAAGAGGGAATACCATGTAATCTTGTTAAGATCAAGGGAAAAAATGTAGTATACAAACTTGATCCTTTGTCATTTCACTTTGTCCGTATTAAAGAGGATGAAGAATACTCTTTGAAAACAATGGGATGGACCTTATTTGAGGAGGTAAAAGGCACAGAACACATTATATTAGCATTCCAAGATGTTCAAAATAGTGAGCTACTTTCCCTATCAAGAAAATGTGATCGCCCCAACAAAAGAATGAAGCTCCAAGATAAACAAATAGACTTGAGATCTTCACCTTCTCCTTAAGAAGAAAATAATTCATGGAAAGTCAAAATCACCTCAAAAAAGTTCCTTGTCACAAGCTCTTGTTGTTAGTATGGCTGCTAACACTACTAAGAATGATGCCACTTTACCTTCCATGTCAGAAGTTACACCTGCAAAGCCAATAATTTCTCTTGAGGTCAAGGGAGTAGAAAGAACATTCGATTTTCCTGAAATAGTTAAGAAGAAGGGAAAGAAGGAAGAATCAGGATTTCACATGTTTGAAAAATTCTTTCCATTTGGTCCAACAACACAATTCCCTATTCTTGTTGATAGGTGTTATGAGGCACCTCCTTTGTATGCTTATAGGTCACTACGTTGGGATTATGTAGAGAAGCTAACCACGTCTTTCATAAAGAATCCCATGAACCCAGCAACAGCAGCATATCTTATGCCTTTTGTACAAGACAACCATGAGAAGAGACCCATGCATCGTGATGAGGTGGATTCTAATAAGTTGGACACTTATAGTTATTGGATTATATCAGGGCTTCACTCAATGCATGCAGCAAAGATATATATTCAAAGTAATACTACGCGTTGTCTAGCAACCAAGCATTTATACACCATAAGAAATGCTAGAATATTAGTTGATTGTCCTGTGGAAATGTGCATTGAGCTTTCACGAATGACAAATATGGAATCACATAATGTTATGAAGAATGCCCCTTATGTTGAGCAACTTCAACAATTAAGAGATCAGTGGTGGCTAGCATTTGGTTCTCCACCAAAACCCTAACAAGGGCTTTCTAAGACAAGATCTCAAAGAGTACCATGGCAGGTAATCACATATAAGCTTACCTTCTTTTTTTGTGAAGATTAGTGTGATGCTCTTTCTTTTGTCCTATGCTCACTATTTTGATCTTTTTTTTGCACAGATTTGTGGCATACATTGGAGAAAATTGTGCATCTAGAGATTGCCATATGATTGTTAGCTCCCAAGAAATATTTGATAGTTGGATCAAAATCATGAAGAGATACTGTCTTATATCCCAAGAGGAGAGTTCAAGAAAAAAGGGAAGGCAACCTTCTTCTGCTGCATTTCGTTGCCTTATGGGTTTAAAGGATGGAGACATCCTTACACTACAAGAGGAGATCAATGAAGGTCATATCCTTTTTCTTAGAAACAAATTGGATAAGGAAGATATGATTGACATGGAAACAAGGGCTAAGCAAATCAAGCAAGATAGGGTCCTAAAGGAGGAATTAGTCACTCTTTTCAATGCTTCAGTTCCAAAAAGTAGCGCTCTGATGAAGACTTGGGAAGAGCTTGTTGATGATTATGATATCAATGATGAAGTCTACACAAAGATTTTAGGCATTTGCAATGATTGGGTATCAAAGAAGCTCACACGTAGAGCTAATGCAGGGTCCCTACCAAATGGAGCAAAAGATATTGTGAACTTTCTAATTGGAAAAAACTAAAATTCTCTTCAATCCTCCACTACTTCCCCTTGGCATGTATATGTTGTCAGATGCAATCTAGAAACCTTTGATCTTATACATAATGTTTACAAAGATCCAATTACCATTGGGGTTGTTATTCTAGATGCAGCACATGGGGTTGAGGGAATGAAATGGGACTCTATAAAGTTTGGAAAGGTTGTATCCACTCTACTACAAATGACATGTGAATCTAAACAATTCATGTTGTTATCATTTCTTGATCAAAAGCAAATGGCAGCTTTGGAAAATGCTCTTGAAAGAATTTCTTGCAAGTATCACATGCTAGTTGGTAGTGTTGACTTCCTACCAATGGATAGAATGTTTGCTTTTGAATCTGTAGATTCTTTTGTGGTTTTGACATTAGTGACCATGGAGAAAAGCTTCATCAATTTTGAGCGATATATAAACAATGTCAACAAGCCTTCCATTTTGGACTTTGAAGGCGTGGACAAGGAGTGCAATGATGAAGATCTTGAAGAAGAACAAAGGATTGCAAAGGCCGTTTTGAGAAAGAAAATGAAAGTTATGGAAACTACAATCAAAGCATTCAATGATGCTCATGAGGTTGTATTTGAAGTATATGCAAGTGGACTTACATCTAAGGTGGCATTGGTAAATCATGTAAAGACTATTGCAGTGGTTTGCAACACTCAAGAGCAGAGGTTGAAGCATAAATGTGGAGGGTCCATGAGAGTGCCAAACAAAATTCAAACTCCCAAGAGGTTCCTCCTACTGAAGTTCAAGTTCTTGAAGTACCACCCGAGGGCATAGAAGAATCAAGCCAAGATATAGCAAGTGTAATTATGAAAGAGAAATTAAGGGCTACGTTGGGTGTTTAAACTCCGTTCCTTCTCCTTTCATCAAGGAAGACACATTGATGTAATTTTGATTTTTTTCTTGAGAAGTTACTTCCATTAGCATTTGCAATATTTTCTTTCTTTGATGATATTAATTAAAGAAACTATGTATTTAGTTTTTTAATTTTTTATAAAAGGTACCAAGCATATTTGGTTTAAAAAATCTATTTAAGTAAATATTTTGCCAAATCAGTATTAAAGAGCTCATTAAAGTGTGTAAGAATACTTATCATAATGAAAAGTTTGAGCTAGCTATGCAAAATTTACTTAAGTCTATTTTAGATCTTATTTCAATTAAACTCTTATATGTGTTGTGTAATGATCTTGTCATGTTAGTTTTATTTAGATTTGTCCACATGGTCAAATCTCTTATATCTTATAGCCTCTTTTACTACATCACTAGTGTATGTCTATGCATGTACCTTACGATAAGAAAGCCAACAATATATTGCACACACCAAAAAAGATTCATTGCACCTCCCAAATGAGTTTTACCTTAGTAATAAATATTGCAACAAAGATTTCTCTCCAATGTATCTTTTGAGATGTGTATATGGAATATTAAGGTAAAATCCTTGTTACAATTTGTGAGTTTAAATATCTATGGGATATAACTAATTCAAAAATAGAATCGTTAGTCATTAAGAAGAAACTATGAAGACTTATTCAAATAGAGTATAACTTATCTCAATTAAATTATTATGTGTCACTTATATGTGACATAGTTTTGGTCACATGGTCAAAAGTATCATGTTTAAATTTTCTTTTAATAATTAAGACTAATAAACACCTTCTTTGTACATGCCATTTTGAAGGCCTTTTTAAAAACTGAGTATGTTAAATATTATAATGATAATATAATTTGTGCAACTAATTATAAAAATCTATTGTTAGTATCTCAAGTATACTTATAATTAGCGATAAAAAGTAGGTATGAAAAAATGACTTTATTAGAATAGATTTTACTTCAAAAAAATCATCATATATATTTTTTTCACCTCATGATATTACTTTTGAATAGATTTGACCACATGGTCAAATGTCTCTTTTCTTAAAACATCATTTTTTAAGTAGTACCTATTTATGTATTTATCAATGTGAAGTTAAATTGCTTTAGTGTTCTATGCCAGTTTATAGCGCAAACATTAGATAGAATGATGAGGAAGTAAATGAATCTAATGTGCTACTTTTTCTTCTTTGTAACTTCAACTAAGACATCTATGGTTGGATATCTAACAGATTCAACAACAGTAGAGCACGATGATGTGATTGATGTTTCCTTGATAATAAATGCAACACAATTATGTGTAATACTTGATCTCAATGGTCTTCTTTTACAAAGATGCTTTGCTAAGTCTAAAAGGTTTCAAAGCTTTCAAATGGGAAAGCAATGGCTCGTTCTTCGACCAGGATGTATGGAGTTTCTTGAATCCTTATTTGCAAGATTCCAAGTGGGAGTTTGGTCAGCAGCTTTACATAAGAATGTCATGGCTATTATTAAGTGCTTGGAGATCCATGCAAAAAGGAAGTATCCTTTCTTCATGATTTGGGGCCAAGAACAATGTCATAGACATCAACTCAAAATCATATATAGGCCAGATAAGATGGGTGTAGAAGCAATGTTCAAGTCTATGAAAGTATGGGATCAATATGGAGATGTTTGTCAGCATACCAAGACTATTCTCATAGATGATAGTCCTTACAAAGGATGTCCAAATCCTGTTCATTTGATATTGATCGTGAAGACTACTTGACTCGCTTAAGCAAATGCCATGATGCATGTGAAGTCATCGAGTTTGATCGATAAGGATAGGATCCAGTTCAATTTGGACATGAATTGTATGCTCAATTCAAGGTTGTCATTGATGAATGGACTAGAGCAGAGAATGATGGTATTTCATCTTCATCATCAACACCGCATGAGACCATGATTGATAAAGATGGTATATATGTTCAACCTTCAATTACTTCTTGCTTCAAGAGACCATCTATTATACAAACATCCTCAACAAATGCCTCATGTCATCCGTCTCTTACATTGAAAAGCTCACAACTATCCATGTTGAAGCAGACTCCTTTGGTCTCTACTTTGAAAGATATGGAAGCAATGCAACTTGCTCGTGAGTTAGGATATCACAAACATTTCATAAATGGTAGTGCACCTAAACGTTTTATACAAAATCTACAAAATTTGTATTTTTCCAATATACATGATGTAACAAGAAGGCGCTGACTCTATATGGACTAATTTTGACTTTCATAATAAATATATCCCTTACATTAAAGGATTTTGTATGGCTATGAAATATATGCTTGTTAGAAATTTAAAGTGTTTTATGTACTTACCTTTGTGTTTCTAAACACCACCAATATCAATGAGAGAATCTACTTAATGTTTTTTATTCTTTCAATAACATTACTTAATTGTGTTGAAATTTCTTATAAAGTGGATTAAATCCTATTTTATACTTTACAACCATCTACTATACAAGCATACTCAACAAATGCCTCACATAGTCTATCACTTACATTGAACAACTCACAATTATCCATGTTGAAGTAAACTCCTTTAGTCTCTACTTTGAAAGATATGGAAGCAATGCAACTTGCTCATGAGTTAGGATATTACAAACATTTCATAAATGGTAGTGCAGCTAAATGTTTTATACAAAATCTACAAAATTTGTGTTTTTCCAATATACATGATGTAACAAGAAGGCACTGACTCTATATGGACTAATTTTGACTTTCATAATAAATATATCCCTTACATTAAAGGATTTTGTATGGCTATGAAATATATGCTTGTTAGAAATTTAAAGTGTTTTATGTACTTACCTTTGTGTTTCTAAACACCACCAATATCAATGAGAGAATCTACTTAATGTTTTTTATTCTTTCAATAACATTAGTTAATTGTGATGAAATTTCTTATAAAGTGGATTAAATCCTATTTTATACTTTATAACCATCTACTATACAAGCATACTCAACAAATGCCTCACATCGTCTATCACTTACATTGAATAACTCACAATTATCGATGTTGAAGTAGACTCCTTTAGTCTCTACTTTGAAAGATATGGAAGCAATGCAACTTGCTCATGAGTTCGGATATCACAAACATTTCATAAATGGTAGTGCAGTTATCTACAAAAGTTGTATTTTTCCAATATACATGATGCAACAAGACAGTGACTCTATATGGACTAATTTGACTTCCATAGTAAATATATCCCTTACATTAAGGGCTTTTGCATGGCTATGAAATATATGCTTGTTAAAAATTTAAAGTTTTTTGTGTAGTTACCTTGGTGTTTTTAAACGCCACCAATATCAATGAGAGAATCTACTTAATGTTTTTTATTCTTTCAATAACATTAGTTAATTGTGTTAAAATTTCTTATAAAGTGGTTTAAGTCCAATTTTGTACTTTATGTCTTAGCTAACAAATAATTCTTAATTGATAATAAAATTTATGTCTATTTCTTTAGAAACACAAACCATTGGTCAAAGGTTAAATCTTTAGTCTTAGAAAAATCGTAAACTTCTAGCCTGGTATATAAATCTTCATTTTATGATATGAAAATTCATTCAGCTAGTCAAAGTGTGAAGCTAGTTAATTTTGGCCAAAGTCAATATCCATCTTGTCCATATATTGTCAAGATAGATAGAAAATTTGAATAAAAGATATTTTTATATCATGCATATACATACAAAAAATGTAAAAGGGGTAAGCAATTATTTGACATACTTGTGTCTATTGGTTTACACCAAAAAAGAACCATCACATCATAAGTTATCCAAACTTATTATGATATGGTATTAGATCAAGTTATTAAACCACACCTAGTTAGTGGTGACTCTTTTAAGGTCCTAGTTCATGAAACTTATACATGTCACTTTAAATGATGCTATATCTAAAATAAAAAACTCGTATTATAATATCTTCAAATCCATAACATTATAAATTTTGGCCGTGATAACATATTTTCATACAATGTTTAAGGCTCTTGTATTCTAAAATCTCTCTCCACTCCATCAAACCTTTGTATTCTTTTATTAAACTTGGAAATTTCCTAGGTATATACTAGTTAAGCCTCCTTGATGTTTCCACCACCATACAACATCATCTTTTGTTACTATGCAAGAAAAGATAGAGGTTAAAGATAAACATAAACATAGTGTTGTCTTTCATTCACAAAGGTAAGACATTCATTCAGAGTGGGACTTGGGAAATTCCAAAAATCTCTAATATGGTGTTACTAGGTCACTAACTGACCGTACCACTAACCATGGTTGACTTAATTATTATAACACACATTTAGAGTGATAGCTATCTAGATAAGGTCGATCATATTGGTGATACTGATCATGAGCTTGATTCTCAACACAAGAGCATTAGCAATGAGCCCATGCAGCTTGGGAGGGAAAGACAGTAGGAAATTTGCTAACCACACTAACACCGATTTCGATAACATTACTATTGGGAGAGTTCATTAGGTAAAACCCTGCATGATGGCAAGAATTGAAGAAATGGGTAGAATAAATTGATAAGCATGAACTATAAGACTTGCCTGATCATGATATTGTGGCGCATCAATGCCTTTTGGAAAGGCACTAAGATATATGCAGTCTTATTTGTCATTGCCCTAGGAGATACTATAGGGAAGAGGATGCTATCTCTGCCATGCTAAAGGGTGGCTCAAGGGTTAGAAGCGAGTATGGACCTATAGCAAAATACATTGCTTGTCCTAACGAGGAGCGAGATTGAATGCATGTATTGGCAACCATTGATCTCCCATTCTCAGAGGATGAGGATGAATATAGGCAAGCCATAGATTTAGCTAGCAAGGCCAACCAAGATATAACTCTGTGTCAGAGGTGAGCTCTGATAGTGGCTTCGAAATGCCTTGATCACCTAAGACCAAATGCACCAAGGGAGACCTCTCAATCCACCTGAGGTGCAAGAGGCTAAAAGAGAATATAAAAAAATAGTCAAATTCTTTAGAAGTTGAATGACAGAAGAAACCCTAGGATCTACACATATGCTTCATGAAGTTCAAGAAGGGTGATCAAATAGTGGTGTTAGTAGAAGCCAAGTGGAAAGGGCAAGTAAGTGAACCCATCGAAGGAGAACCAAAGTTCAGAAAGTAAAATTGGCAAGGGAAGAGGACAAGCCTCGACTCATCTATATAATGGATGATCTAACTAAGGAGGAAGAGAACAACCTCATAGAGCTATGAAGAAATTTCATCGACGTGTTTGCATGGTTATTAGACAAATTGAAAGGAATAGATCCCAGTATCATGACTCATAATGTAATGTCTCCACCTTCACCTTCAGGACACGTCTTAGCAGTCCATCGGAAAGGAGGTCTAGAAAGCTCCGCTTGGCACTCCCATGGAATGTCATGGGGTTTGCAATCTAGGACTTTCCGCACCTGCCACGTAGTGGAAGTATTCTGGCCATTCCCACTTAGGACCGACGTGAATCAGGGTTTCCCCTAATGGTCATGTCCTAAACGGCAACTAGCGTCGAACCCCAAGCAAACTACTTTACACAGAAATGCCAGGGCCGAACTGAGTTCACGCTGCACTTGGTTCAAGGAGAATGGGAAACGAGAGGGATGCAAGGCTCGACCTCTCTGCCCTAAGGCATAGTCCCATTTCATTCCCCTAAAACAACATAAACCAGGATTATTATAACCTAGACTTTGGGTCAGCGCCCTTGCTATTCATTTCCTTTAAGAAGATCTCCTTGTTGTCCTTTATGATCGAGAAAATTTCCTGGCCAACCGGACCACCCATCCGTAGGATGGACCCATGGCCACATCCACAGCAATTTCCTCATGTTGTTTTAGTTGTCTAATTACCTATCACATTTATTTGGACATGCATCAAGCAGCTTCCTTAATTAGCCCGTTAGGCACCGGCTCCTTCGCATAATCTTAGCACTTGACATAGAAAAACTGTGTCAAACAAGATCCTTTTCAACAGGTTATCATATTTATCTTTGGAATACATTCATAAAGTCCAGCCCGTAGGCTTATCCATAATCCACTCAAAGGCTATCCAGCAATCCACAGTGATTACTAATCCAAGATTCCACCTGTAGACTAGTAATGCGGGCCTCGAGATCCAATCCCGAGTCACGTTGGCCTCTTGTGTAGGGCCCAAAAGGCAAGGGATTTATGGCCAGAGCCCCCTTGGCACCCAAGCATCCTCCTGCTCCAAGTAGCACTCAACGGAGAGACCTTATGTAGCAGGTTCGATCCACCTTTCGAGCGTGGCTAACAATCCCCTTGGTTAGGGTCACGCTAGCACTCGAGGGTAACTGAGACTGCCTCTCCCTTTAGGCCTTCAACCTGAAGCATTAGATATCTTTTCATCCTTTAGTTCCTTGAGCAAACAAAGCAAACAGTGCTTTCTAAACTGTTACAAGTACAATCATTTCCAGTGGTCGTAAATTGGCCAGCTTCTAAGGAGTGAATCCTTCTCTCTGAATGCATCCATCCGGGATCAATTGCGACTCGGCAAGATCCCCAAGGGTTTGTTTGTTAACCCTAAGGTCCTTGGGTTAGGGCCGTACCCTTATTAACCCAACTTAACCAATACCTTAAGTTCTATTAGCAGTAAATATATTACTCCAAATTATTGATTGGTCCTTTGCTTCCAAGCAAATATCTAATGCCCTTATCTTGGTCACCTTTCCCAAGAAAGGTGCTATATCAGGATGACTACTCATCCTCTTGCAAGACAACCTTGCGCAAGAATCTACCAATCTCATTCCGAGGAATTGGCCATTGTCTTGTGATCAAACCACAAGATCATGCGACGTTGCAACTAGTTGCACAAGTGTCGCACCTAATCCATGGGACTATTTCACCCATCAAATGGCGTCTTCTAATCACGGAATCATGATTAGATAGGAAACAGGGTTTAGGGTGTCTTTATATCCAATCCATTTTCGATTGCAATAGGCCGACATCATTCGGTCCTAGGGGTTCCAACTCAATCCGAGTTTTATCTTTTGAACAAGTGATCTTTAGGGCAGAAACCCTAATTCATTCTTGCAAGTCCGTCCAATTGTCCCTACATTCCGTGAATGTGGGCAAGACTTTAGGGTATGAGAGTTTCTACTTGGCAATAAGTGCGACTAGGTCAAGTCCTTAACGTGCTAAACCGTAGTTAGCACTTGGAGTATATTGTATTGATTTAACCATCCTAAGCAAGTCCTTTGCGGTTTAGGTGTTTAGGGTAAACCAGTTTACTTGTCTATTCCTAAAGATATTGTCTTGATCAAAGAGGGGAAAAACTAGTTGCATTACATCATAATTCATGTAAGCATGCAATTCATTTCCTCTAGATTTGCAATCCCTAACTTTTCTTGTTAAGACCAAGCACATGTTAAAATTCACATAACTTCCATTGATTCTATTAGGACATGCATTCACGACTCATGCTACTAAGCTTTTAGGGTTTTATGTTAAACAAACCATGCAGCCTTTCCCTAACTTCATTTCTGAATGAAATATTCCTATGCTGAATGAGCATTACGAAACCTTTCCTAACTACTACGTAGTTGAATGAGATTTATGCCAATTGACTAGAGTTAACCTAGTTCATGCAGCCTTAGAATCATTTCCATGCCTTGCAAATTCCTATGGTTGTTAGCAACTTTCTTAATGAATCATTACAAAGAAAGATTTGTCTAATAATGCGACATGCGATTTAATCTTTCCATGCATAATCGAAGGTGTACAACAATTATCTCGACTTTGTAATGATAGTCATTAGTTCTTCTAGTTTCGTTACTTTGCAATGCACAGAAGCAACTTGCTAAAAATGCATAGATATCTTTCGTTCATTCCATTGAAAAATACGAATGACCCATCTTCGATCATGTGTTACTTCTTTTAAAATAGCCAAAGTATTTCAATCGCAAAAGTGCATCCTAGTTCCATAAATTAACCATGCATAATTGCAATACTTTGACGTAAATCAAAAATAGGAAGAAAACCTGGACTTGTAGATTCGGTGAAATATCCACATGAATATTAGGAGATGATCCTCCTACGTTTGCGCCTTGTGCTTTTTTAGGGGCCATCGTGAATTCGACCTTCTTGTCTTAGCTGCAGTCTTATGATCTTGGCCCGTCTCCCTCGTACGCGCAATTCCCTTTGAGGTATGGCTTCCTTGACTGAAGTATCGACTTGCCGAATTGGGCTTTGGAAGGCCTTAGGGTTCAGAGCTTGGGCCTTCTTTCTTTCGGAAAGGAGGGATTCGTGAGAGGGTTCTTGCAAAAGCCTTGCGGAAATGGAGCCTTGAGAGATTCTTCTCCTTGAAATTCCGGCTAGGAATGTTTGTTATGGGCTTTTGCAGAAATGGGGACTTATGAACTTCTCGTTCCTTTCATAGAAGTTCCGGGAATAAAAATCTTTGTGGAGAGGGTGTGTGGGGGAAAATTTAGAGATAGGTTTATGGGGGAGTTCGAGTGGGAAGGGCCTTAGAGAAACACCTCTTCTTCAAAGCCGGGATGGGCTTATTTGAGGATCTAATGGGAAATCCTTATAGGCTTCCTCCTCGAAGCTCGGAGGGAGAAAAGTTGTCTTTTGGAGGGTTCAATGGGAAGGGCCCTTAAACCCGGAAAGGAGATTGGGCTTGTGATGGATGCAATGGGAGGGGCTTTAAAAGAAACCGGGGTAATATGGACTTGTGTGGGGAAACCATGGGAAGGACCTTTAAAAACCCAGGGTAAAATGGCTTTAAAGGGACTTGTGGTGGATCCCAATAGGAAGGGGGCTTAAAGAAGCCCCCTTAGAAGCTTCTAGGAAGCTTTTAAGAAGCTTCTAGGAAGCTTTTAAGAAGCTTCTGGATGGCACGTGGCATGGAGATAGAGGATGGGAGCTTTGATGGCAGCCACAATCCACGACGGTGTTCTGGACTCGGCGACAGTTGGCGCAACACAGCTCTCTCCTCCTCCCTCCACACGGTGTAGCATGGTGCTCGAGACTTCACTACTTCTTTCTCCACTCACTCCACATCCTGTCGCAGCCTTCTTCTCTCCCGCCTACCTTCCCTCCCCCCAAAGGGGGTTTTTATAGTCTGGGGGAGAGGGGACCTCAAGCAACACTGTTGGCCCATCCCCGCCACACTCCCTCTCCTCCAACACGGCATCCGACTGGGGGAAGAAGGAATAATAAATATAAAATAAAAATTTTGAATTTTTATCCCCACATTATCCTCTTAACCTCCTCCCAAGAGGATGTTCACCTGCGGTTATGCGGGTTTTGATCCTCGGTCCGGATTTGCCAATGCGCAGTACTCCTTTTCTTGCGTACGGTCATAAATCAACTGCCGCCGGCACTGGAGATATTAGTAATATTTTTATTCAAACGGAAATATTACACATAATATCCCTATAGCCAACTGATCTGGTACTAGTCAAAGAATGATAGTATGCAATGAATCCTAGGCATACCTATATAGTAATGGAAGAGATGGACAAGCTATTGAAGGCAGGATTGATTTTTAAGATAGAGCACATGGAGTGGGTATCTTCCATAATCATTATCATGAAGAAGAATGAGAAGATTCGAGTGTGCGTAAATTATAAATAAGGTCAACATAGCTACAAAGAGAGACAACTACCCATTACCATATAGTGAGCTTATGCTAGAGAGTGTGTTGAGAATAGCATTCGATGCTTGCGATGTATGCCCATAGAGGCTTGATATGTGCCCAAAAGAGGCTTTCCCATAAGTATCTTTGTATGGAAGATAGACATATGATGTATGCTATAGGAAGAGATGATAGAATCCCATAAGCATAGTGAGGTACAATGGTACCATACAAAAAGCTATAAAGGCATGTAATTGACACTCATTTAGAAGTAACAGAACTATCAATTTGAGTCATTGTGAGTATCATTGTCCATCTCTTACACAAAAATGTGTTTATGAGTCCAAGCTCCCATCTTGGAAGCTAATTCACTTGTGTAACAGTTAGTCTATCTAAGTTTATGTCATCATGAGTTGTGTATTCATCTTTCATCCTTTATAGCTACTGTTTTTTACATGGTATCAGAGCTCAACTAAGCATGGAATAGCTCCATACACTACTTCTCTAGTCTCTCTTTTTCTCTGGTCATATTTGTCAATAGGAGAAGGACAAACCTCATCAGTCCTTCTATTCAGATAGAATTTTTTAGTTTTGTATTTCCTAGCCCTAATGCCTCAAACATAAACTTGTAAACTCCCAAGTTAGCCTTGTACTACAGCCTCTGTACACTTTGTGAGGCCCTGTTATAGCCTCTGGATGTCCATCATGTTTGTGGTACCCACACTTAGCCTTTACTATGACAACCTTTGGTGTTTTGCCATGTTTATGGTGTGCCCACACTTTGCAAGTGTTGCTATCACTAAAGCCTCTATATGCTTTGTAATTTTGGTTGTGATTGAGGAGGGGTGTTGAAATATTTGCAATCACACCTACTTTAGTCCCTTTGTGAGGAGCAGTGAGGGCTCATGACTAGAATCCCATATGCATAGTATGAGAATGTAACGTGTCCACCTGTTCCCTTCAAGACACATCTTAGCAGTCCATCGGAAAGCACGTCTAGAAAGCTCCGTCGAACACTCCCATGGAATGTTTTGGGGTTTGCAATCTAGGACATTCCACTTCTGCTATGTAGCAGAAGTATTCTGGTCGTTCCCACTTAGGACCGACCTGAATCAGGGTTTTCCCTAATGGTCATTTCCTAAACGGCAACTAGCGTTGAACCCCAGCGAACTACTTTACACAGAAATGCTAGGGCCGAAGCGGATTCACGCTGCACTTGGTTCAAGGAGAATGGGAAACGAGAGGGATGCAAGGCTCAACCTCTCTGCCATAAGGCATAGTCCCATTCTGTTCCCCTAAAACAACATAAACCGGGATTATTATAACCTAGACTCTATTCAGCGCCCTTGCTAATCATTTCCTTAAGAAGATCTCCTTGCTGTCCATTATGATTGAGAAAAGTTCCTGGCCAACCGGGACCACCCATCCATAGGATGGACCCATGGCCACATCCACTTTCCTCACGGTTGCTTTAGTTGTCTAATTACCTACCACATTTAGTTGGACATGCATCAAGCAGCTTCCTTAATTAGTCGTTAGAAACTGGTTCCTTCATGTAATCTTAGCACTTAACATAGAAAAGAAGTGTCAAACAAGTTCCTTTTCAACAGGTTATCATATTTATCTTTGGAATACATTCATAAAGTCCAGCCCGCAGGCTTATCCATAGTCCGCTCGAAGGCTATCCAACAATCCATAGGGATTACTAATCCAAGATTCTGCCCATAGACTAGTATGCGGGCCTCCAGATCCAATCCTGAGTCATGTTGGCCTCTTTTGCAGGGCCCAGAAGGCAAGGGATTTACGGCCAGAGCCCCCTAGCACCCAAGCATCCTCCTGCTCCAAGTAGTGCCTAACGGAGAGAGACCTCATGTAGCGGGTTTGGTCCACATTTCTGGCGCGGCTAACAACCCCCTTGGTTAGGGTCAGGCAGACAATCGGGGGTAACTGAGGTTGCCTCTCCCTTCACGCCTTCAACTTGAAGTATTAGATATCTTTTCATCCCTTAGGTCCTTGAGAAAAAAAAGCCAACTGCTAAGGAGTGAATCCTTCTCTCCGAATGCATCCAGCGTTTGATCCCGTATCAATTGCCACTTGGCAAGATCCCCAAGGGTTTGTTTGTTAACCCTTATGTCCTTGGGTTAGGGCCGTACCCTATTAACCCAACTTAACCAATACCTTAGGTTTTATTGACAATAAATCATGGCGACTATGTTGCACCAAATTATTGATTGGTCCTTTGCTTCCAAGCAAATTCCTAATTTTCTTATCTTGGCAACTTTTCCCAAGAGAGGTGTTATATCAGGACGACTACTCATCCTCCTGCAACATAAACTTGCGCAATAATCTACCAATCTTATTCTAAGGAAATGGGTCATTCTCTTGTGATCAACCCACAAGATCATGCGACATTGCAACTTGTTGCACAACTGTCGCATCTATTCCCTAGGATCATTTCACCCATCGAATGGCATCTTCTGGTCACGGAATCATGATTAGATGGTGGACAACGTTCGGTTCTAGGGTTCCAACTCAATCCGAGTTTAGGGAGTCTTCTTATCCAACCCATTCCCAATTTCACTAGGCCAACAACGTTCGGTCCTAGGGTTCCAACTCAATCCGAGTTTCATCTTTCGAACGAGTAATCCTTACGGTAGAGTCCCTAGATCGTTTCTTGCAAGCGCGTCCAATTATCCCTACATTCCGTGAATGTGGGCAAGACCTTAGGATATGAGGGTTTCAACTTGGCAACAAGTGTGACTAGGTCAAGTCCTTAACGTGCTAAACCCTAGTTATCACTTGGAATATATTGTATCGATTTAACCATCCTATGCGAATCCTTTGCGGTTTAGGTGTTTTGGGTAATCCAATTTACTTGTCTTACCACAAGGACGAACCATTCCTAAAGATGTTGTCTTGATCAAAGAGGGGAAAAATAGTTGCGTTATGTTACAATTCACGTAAGCATGCGATTCATTACCTCTACGTATGACTAGATTTGCAATCCCTAACTCTTCTTGTTAAGACCAAAACACATGTTGAGTTACGGCATAATTTCCATTGATCCTACTAAGACATGCATTCACGATTCATGCCACTGAGATTTTGAGATTTTACGCTTAAATGAACCATGCAGCCTTTCCCTAACTACATCTCCAAATGAAACTATTCGTACAATGAATGTGCATTATGCAACCTTTCCTAACTACTACGCAGTTAAATGAGAACTATGCCAATTGAAGCTAGAGTTAACCTACTACATGCAACCCTTGGAATCATTTCCATGCCTTGCAATTTCCTATGGTTGATAACAAATTTTTAATGAATCATTACGAAAGAGATTTGTCTAAAAATGCGACATGTGATTTAATCTTTCCATGCATAATCAAAGGTGTGCTACAATAATTTTGACTTTGTAATGATAGTCATTAGTTGATCTAGATTTGTTTTTTTGCAATGCACAGAGGCAACTTGCTAAAAATGATTAGACACCTTATGTTCTTTTTTGTTCATTCCTTTGAAAGTACAAATGACCAATCTTCAATCGTGAGTTACTTCTAGTAAATTTAAATAGCCAATTTATTTCAATCACATCTAACTAGGTGGATTTGACAAGCATAAGTGCATCCTGATTCCATGAAATAACCATGCATAATTGCAATACTTTGACGTAAATAAAAAATAAGAAGAAAACCTAGACTTGTGGGCTCGGTGAAATGTCCGCATGAATATGAGGAGATGATCCTCCTGCGGTTGCGCCTTGTGACTTTTTAGGGGCCATCGTGAATTCGAATTCTGGTTTGCCTTCGTGATCTACAGATTACTCGCCTTGATATGCAACTTAAAGATCCTTGGCCATCTCCCTTGTACGTGGAAATTCCCTTTGAATTACGGCTCCTTGATAAAAGTACCGACTTGCGGAATTTGGCTTTGGAAGGCCTTAGGGTTCGGAGCTTGAGCCTTCTTTCTTTCAGGAAAAGATGGATTTTGTGAAGGGATCTTGTGAGGTCTTGCAGAAACGGAGGCCTATGAACTTCTTCTTCTTCTCCTAAAAATCCCAGGGGAAAAAGGGGTAGGAACGGACTTATGTGGAATCCAGTGGGGAGGGGGGTCTAAGGAAGCCCCTCTTCTTTTCCACAAGGACCTGGGGGTAAGGATGGGCTTATTGGGGGATCTAGTGAGAAGGGAGTTTATAGGCTTTCCCCTCTTCTTTTCAAATCCCGAACTAGGGATGATTGGTGGGAAATCTAGTGGGAAGGGGGCTTTAAATCCCGGGGTAAAATGGACTTATGGAGATCCAATGGGAAGGGGGGCTTAGAGAAGCCCCCTTAGAAGCTTCTAACAACTTCTGACAGCTACGTGGCGGCATGGAGATGGATGACTTGGAAGGCTTGATGGTGGCCGTAAGCTCCATGACAGCAGGCGGCATCAACAACAGCAGTGTGGCCATGGCATAATGAAGTGGATGCCCTCCACGGCTGGCGACATCAGCGACCTCTTCTCTCTCTCTCTCCATGATTGTCTGAGCTCCTCCTCTCAAGGCGAAGACCTCCTACAGTCTGACAGCCTCTTCCTTCCTTTCCACCTCCCTTACTCCCCCGCAAAGGGGAGTTTTTATAGTCTGGGGAGAGGGACCTCCCCCCACGTGGTACCTTGCATGGCTATCTCCCTTCCTTTCCTCATGGAGCTCCTACTAGCCCATCCCCTTCCCTTAGCCATGCATCGGCTGGGGAAGATAAGTGAACAAATTTGAAATTTCTTTCAACATTATCCTCTTAACCTCCTCCCAAGAGGGAGTTCACCTACGGTTTTGAACCCCGGTCCCAGTTTGCCAATGCGGAGGTCATGATTCCTTGCGTACGGTTTATAGGTTGCGCTGCTAGTAACTCCAATGCCAAAAATAACCTTTGCATGAGTTTCACGTGGGGTGTGAAAAGTCGATCTAATAATATTTTTCAAACGGGAATATTACATTCTCTCCCCCTTGGAGGAATCGAGATGTCCTCATCGCGAGATAAACTAGGGATATTGTTGGTTGAGAGTGCTTTCATCCATCCAAGTGCCATCCTCCTCGGGATAATCTTTCCACTGGACGAGATTATTCTCTCAAGGTTCTGGATCTCAGTTGTCTCTCCCTAACATCTAAGATCCTGTCAGGCCGTCGCTTAAGGACTCCTTGGCTAGGCATTACAACTTGTTGGTCGTCAAGTACATGGCTAGGATTAGGTACATACTTCTTCAATAGGCTGATATGGAATACATTATGAATCTTTAGGTTCTCACGGAGTTGCAGTCTATAAGCATTGGGTCCTAGGTACTTGAGGATCTTGTATGGTCCACAAGACCTTGGACTTAGCTTCTTTCAATCTCTTAAGGATAGGGAACTCTTCTTTGGGCGTACGCGAATGAAGACCATGTCTCCTTTCTCGAAGGTTCTATCTTCACACTTCAAATCTGCGTATGCCTTTTGTCTATCCTTGGCAGCTTGGATGTCCTGTCTTATTGACTTCATTTGGTCATCCATGTCTTCCAGCATCTGCCTTGAAGCTTCAACCCTCAAGGTTGGATCTGAGAAGTTTAGGGGACTTCGACAGTCATGCCCATACGATGCTTGGAAAGGGGTCATCTGAATGGTTTGTTGGTAAGAAGCATTGTAGGCAACCTCAACCAGGGGCAAGTATTGAATCCACCTTTTTGGTTCACGACAGCAGTGTACCCTTAGCATATCCTCAATGACTTGATTGACTCACTGTGTTTGGCCATCCGTTTGGGGATGGTAAGCTATATTAAAACAGAGTTGAGTCCCAATGGCTTCAAAGATAGCTCTCCAAAAGTGTGATGTGAAGAGAGAATCACGATCACTAATGATTCTTCTGGGTAACCCATGTAGCTTGAATATCTCTATGATAAACAACCTTGCAATGTCTGAGGCTTTATAGTTTGTCTTAACTGGAATAAGGTATGCAACCTTAGTAAGCATATCAACCATAACCATGATGGAGTTGTATCCTCCTTGAACTTGGGGTAGGCCAACAACAAAGTCCATACTGATGAATTCCCATTTCATTTGGGGAAGGTCAAGTGGTTACAACTTTCCACGCATTTTGACATGTTTAGCTTTGATATGTTGACAAGACAAACATTCAGTGACATATTTGAGAACGTCACCTTTAACCCTCTCCTAATAGTAGCTCTTCCTACTACATTGAGAGTCTTGGCATAGCCAGGATGTCCTGAGAAAGGGGAATCATGAGCTTTCCATAGTAGCTTCTGCTTGAGTGACTGGCTTGCCGCCGGTATACATAATCTCATTCTATAGCAGACAAGTCCACTATTGATAGAGAATTCATGATAGTTAGCCTGTAGCTTCTGGTCCTGTTCCTTGATAGGGATCTCCCTTAGCATCTTTTGATAGGTTGGATCATGGCATGCTTCTTCTCTAGCTAGCTCAAGTATTGGGTTGTTTGGCATGGATACCTTTGTGGCTAGAGATCTAGCTGTTGATGGATTTTGCAGGATTAGAGAATTAAGGAAGGCCTTGTGAATGAGTACATTGGCAACTACATTCTCCTTCCTAGGTCAGTATTTGATTTCAAAATCATACTCCTCCAATACTTCAATCCACCTGCGTTGCCTCATGTTGAGCTCCTTCTGGGTAAAGATCCACTTGAGAATTTTATGATCAGTCACTAGAGTAAACTTGTTACCCAACAGGTAGTGTCTCCAAAGCTTTAGAGCATGGATGACAGCTAACAGTTCTAGATCATGGGTAGCATAATTCTTCTCTTGGCTCTTCAGTTTCCTTGAAGAGTATGCTACAAGATGACCTTCTTGTATGAGCACACACCCTAAGGCAAGCGTGCTAGCATCAGTTACTACTTCGAACTCCTTATTAAGGTCTAGAAGTTTTAGTATAGGTGCTGATACCAAACTTTGCTTTAATCTATCAAAGCTAGATTGTTCGGTAGTTGACCATGCAATGGATGTTTGCTTCTTCAGTAAGTCCATCAGAGGTGCTGCAATCAAAGCATAGTTTTTTATGAAGACCCTATACCATCCTGTCAATCCAAGAAAACTGCGTATTTCTTTAACAGTTGTTGGTATTGGCCATTCTAGAACATCTCTGACTTTTTCTGGATCCACTGAGATTTCTTCCATTGATACAATGAATCCCAGATATTTAGTTTGACGTTTGAAGAATGCACACTTCTTCATCTTAGCGTAGAGCTTGTGTGCCCTCATTGTATCAAGGACAATGTGAAGCTGGGGTTCATGATCTTCTTCTTGTTTGGAATAGACCACGGTATCATCGAAGAAGATGAGTACGAAGTCATCAAGATATGGCCTAAAGAAATCCTACATTAACCTGTTGAAGGTGGCAGGCGCATTCGTGAGCTTGAATGACATAACTAGGAACTCAAAGTGTCCATATCTTGTGTTGAAGGCCGTCTTTGGGATATCTTCTTCCTTGATCCTTATCTAATAGTAACTAGACCTGAGATCAATCTTGGAGAAGTTCTTTGCATTTGAAGATGATCAAGAAGCTCATCTATTCTAAAAATAGGGTACTTGTTCTTAACAGTTGATTGATTCAACCCTCTGTAATCAATACACAGTCGAAGCATTCCATCTTTCTTTTTCTGGAACAATAATGGAGCTCCCCATGGCGAATTGTTAGGATGGATGTAGCCCTGATCTAGCAGTTTCTTGAGTTTCTCCTTTAGCTGAATTGCTTTCGAAATGGACATCCTATAAGGTCTCTTTGCAATTGTCGCAGCTCCTGGCACTAGCTTGATCTCATGATCCACTTCTCTTTGAGGCGGGAGTTCTGTCAACTCTTCAGGAAATACGTCCGCGTACTCCTTTAGCCATGAAGGTTCTTCACTAGAATCTTGCTTCTGATCTAACTTATTGAGCTTAATCAAGTAGACATGTAGTCCCTTTCTAACCCCCTTTATAATCCGAGATGCTTTGGCCAATTGAATTTTTGGCTTTCCAGCCTCACGTTGAGTTGTGACCAATTCCCCTTCAAAGTTTCAAAAGGAAACTTGGCCCTTTCCATAATGAATGTGGGCATCCTTAGGTTTACGCCAATCCATTTCGAGTAGACACTCATGGATACCTAGGTTCATGACTCTGAATTTGACCGAAGTCGTCTTTTCTCCCAGAAAGAATTCCACCTTAGCAGTTTGCCTAGTACAAGTGACCTCACGACCATTTGCTAATTCCACAAGCAAGGTAGGTGCTTCTACTGTGGCTATTCCTAATCTTTTGGTGAGATAAAGAAATGTGTACTGCCACAATCAATCAAGGTTTTGAAACCTTTACCTTGATAGTCTGATGATGTCTGAATCACCGAAAAGTGGCGATTTGGGCCTTTCTTGTGAAGAGCGGCATGGACTATTGCCCTTTCAAACTCTGCTTCCATGGTTGGATCTACTTCCATGGTCGGCACATTTCCCTATTGGCAACACAGGCGGTTCTTCCTTTGCCCTCGGGTGGTGGCTCCCTAGCCATGGCCAGTTCCTTGGAAAGGTGCTTGATGATGTCCTCCGCCAAGCTTGAGACATTGACTTTTGAAATGACCGGGCTCGTTGCAGTGGAAACAATGGAGATTTTGGCCATTGCTTTGTGTAGGGACAAAGTTGTTGACATTATTAGTCCTTGCTTTCTTTCTTTGTCCCCGGTTTTGACCTTGAACTCTCTTCACTTGGAGCCTATATTCTCCTCTGTTCTGGTCATTATAAGACCAAGTTTTGTTACTTCTTGGCCTAGCCTGCACCTCCTGAATTATGGGTGCAGCTCGAATGAGTGCATCCTGTAGATCTGTTGGGCACATCGATTCGAGGCAGGTATTCGTTGGTGGGTTTAAACCAGCACAAAATTTTGACACTTGCTGTGTCATGTCCATCTGTGGCGCATACTTCAGAAGTGAAACAAATTTTGAGTAGTATGCGTCAAGAGTGAGTCCCAACTGTTTCAGCTCGTAGAACTCATTTATTTTCTGCGTGCGATACGTAGGTGGTAAGTATCTTCCTTATACAACTTTCTTCAGCTTTTCCTAGGTAATGGATCCTTCCGTGATCCCTTGATCTCTACACCATTTCTTCCACCAAAGCCTGGCTTCGCCGGTGAGTTTCAACTTGGCGAGTATAGCCTGGTTGGCGGGTGCAGTACCGGCTGCTTCAAAGTAATCTTCCATGGACTCTATCCAAATCTCAGCATCCACTTGGAGAGTCCTACCTTTCCCGTCAAATTCTAGCGGCTTGATCTACTTGAGAAGAAACTTCTTCTCCTGGATCATGGCCGTACTTGATGTAGGGGGAAAACTGAGAATCTGTACCTGGGGTTGTGCCTGGATAGAGGATTCTTAATGTTATAACTCACTAATTGATATGATTTATATTTCATACCCAATTCACCTATCAACCAAGAAACCTAGCCACTTAACTTTTTATCAACTCTCATAGACAAGACAGACATTGATAAAAAGAATCTTATTCTATTTATATGGGCCTGGCCCTTTCGGAGTACAATATGTCCTGGGATGGTAGAGCAACTGTTACATTAGTTTGAGGAGAATAATGTTGTCTTACATTTAGGTATGGGAACTAGATAATAGTATGGTTTCGGGTCATGGATCTTCAAAAATTGGTAAGTCATCGAAAGATTAGGGTATCCTTTCTTTTGGTACCCATTCTTCTCGTAGCGCCCCAACACCTTGATCCTGTCAGTAGGAATTATGCGGGTCACTTCCTCATATACATGTGAGTTCAGCTCAACCCTCCGACCTTCGATATGTAAAGTTGAGTTTACGTGAGCCTCCACAAAAATGAATAGCTTCACGATCTTCAGGTCATCCAACCACTTGATCCTCTTTAGGTTGGTTCAAAGGTACGCAAACCGGTGGGAAGCTATGTAGTAGATTCCTGAGTCAACCGTCCATCTCCATTCCATGTACAAAGGCGATGGATTATAAATACAGTCTAGGATGTTCATCATATCGATCCTTTGTTGATAATCCAGGGAATGCATCGCGGTCATAAACATGACTGGGAACACTAAGAACCTGTTCCATGCTTCATAATTTTGCAAGACAGCATCGAAAGTAAGGAGATGTTTGTAATAGCATCATTTGCTTTAATTCTTCTTATTAAGATTTCTTATAAAAATAAATCCTTCGTTGGTTTGCTCTGATAGCATCGCTCTGATACCAATTGTAACGTGTCTACCTGTTCCCTTCTAGACACGTCTTAGCAGTCCATCAGAAAGGAGGTCTAGAAAGCTCCGCCCGACACTCCCTTGGAATGTTACCGGGCTTGCGATCTAGGACTTTCCGCGTCCCCTACGTAGCGGAAGTATTATGGCCATTCCCACTTAGGACCGACTTGAATCAATGTTTTCCCTAATGGTCATTTCCTAAACGGCAACTAGCGTCGAACCCTGAGTGAACTACTTTACGTAGAAACACTAGGGCCGAAGTGGATTCACGCTGCACTTGGTTCAAGGAGAATGGGAAACGAGAGGGATGCAAGGCTCAACCTCTTTGTCATAAGGCATAGTCCCATTCCGTTCCCCTAAAATAGCATAAACTGAGATTTTTATAACCTAGACTCTAGGTCAGCGCCCTTGCTATTCATTTCCTTTATAAAATCTCCTTGCTGTCCATTATGATTGAGAAAAGCTCCCAGCCAACCGGGACCACCCATCCGTAGGACAGACCCATGGCCACATCCACCGCACTTTCCTCAAGGTTGCTTTAGTTGTCTAATTACCTACCACATTTAGTTGGCAAGCAGCTTTCTTAATTAGCCGTTAGACACCGGTTCCTTCATGTAATCTTAGCACTTGACATAGAAAAGAAATGTCAAACAAGTTCCTTTTCAACAGGTTATCATATTTATCTTTGGAATACATTCATAAAGTCGAGCCTGCAAGCTTATCCATAATCCGCCCGAACGCTATCCAGCAATCCATAGGGATTACTAATCCAAGAATTCGCCTATAGACTAGTATGTGGGCCTCCAGATCCAATCCTAAGTCATGTTGGCCTCTTGTGCAGGGCCTGGAAGGCAAGGGATTTATGGCTAGAGCCCCCCCTACCACCCAAGCGTCCTCCTGCTCCAAGTAGTGCCGAACGAAGAGAGACCTCACGCAGCGGGTTTGGTCCACGTTTCCAGTGTGGCTAACAACACCCTTGATTAGGGTCAGGCAGACAATCGGGGGTAACTGAGGCTGCCTCTCCCTTCAAGCCTTCAACCTGAAGTATTCGATATCTTTTCATCCATTAGTTCCTTGAGCAAACAAAGCAAACAATGTTCTTTAAACTATTACAAGAACAATCATTTCCAGTGGTCGTTATTTGGCCAACTGCTAAGGAGTGAATCCTTCTCTCCGAATGCATCCAGCATTTGATCCGGGATCAATTGTGATTGGCAAGATCCCCAAGGGTTTGTTTGTTAACCCTTATGTCCTTGGGTTAGGGCCATACCCTATTAACCCAACTTAACCAATACCTTAGGTTTTATTAACAATAAATCATGGTGACTATGTCGCACCGAATTATTGATTGGTCCTTTACTTCCAAGCAAATTCCTAATTCCCTTATCTTGGCAACTTTTCCCAGGAAATGTGCTATATGAGGACGACTACTCATCCTCCTGCAACATAAACTTGCACAAGAATTTGCCAATCTTATTCTAAGGAAATGGGTCATTCTCTTGTGATCAACCCACAAGATCATGCGATGTTGCAACTTGTTGCACAAGTGTCGCATCTATTCCATGGGATCATTTCACCCATCGAATGGCGTCTTCTAGTCACGGAATCATGATTAGATAAGAAGCAAGGTTTAGGGTGTCTTCTTATCCAACCCATTCCCAATTTCACTAGGCCGACATGTCCTAGGGTTCCAACTCAATCTCAGTTTCATCTTTTGAATGAGTGATCCTTAGGGTAGAATCCCTAGATCGTTTCTTGCAAGCACGTCCAATTGTCCCTACATTCTGTGAATGTGGGCAAGACCTTAGGGTATGAGGGTTTCAACTTGGCAACAAGTGTGACTAGGTCAAGTCCTTAACGTGCTAAACCCTAGTTAGCACTTGGCATATATTGTATCGATTTAACCATCCTATGCGAATCCTTTGCGGTTTAGGTGTTTTGGGTAATCCTATTTACTTGTCTTACGACAAGGATGAAACATTCCTAAAGATGTTGTCTTGATCAAAGAGGGAAAAAATAGCTGCATTATGATACAATTCACATAAGCACGCGATTCAATGCCTGTACGTACGACTAGATTCGCAATCCCTAACTCTTCTTGTTAAGACCAAAACACATGTTAAGTTAAGGCATAATTTCCATTGATCCTGCTAACACATGCATTTGCTATTTATGCCATTGAGCTTTTAAGATTTTACGCTTAAATGAACCATGCAGCCTTTCCCTAACTACATCTCTGAATGAAATTATTCATACGATGAATGTGCATTATGCAACCTTTCCTAATTACTACGCAGTTAAATAAGATTTATGCCACTTGAAGCTAGAGTTAACCTACTACATACAACCCTTGGAATCATTTCCATGCCTTGCTATTTCCTATGGTTGATAACAACTTTTTAATGAATCATTACGAAAGAGATTTGTCTAAAAATGCGACATGCGATTTAATCTTTCCATGCATAATCAAAGGTGTACTACAATAATTTTTACTTTGTAATGATAATCATTAGTTGATCTAGATTCGTTACTTTGCAATGCACAAAGGCAACTTGCTAAAAATGATTAGACACCTTATGTTCTTTTTTGTTCATTCCTTTGAAAGTACAAATGACCAATCTTCAATCGTGAGTTACTTCTAGTAAATTTAAAATAACTAATTTATTTCAATCACATCTAACTAGGTGGATTTGACAAGCATAAGTGCATCCTGATTCCATGAAATAACCATGCATAATTGCAGTACTTCGACATAAATCAAAAATAGGAAGAAAACCTGGACTTGTGGGCTTGGTGAAATGTTCGCATGAATATCAGGAGATGATCCTCCTACGGTTGTGCCTTGTGACTTTTTAGGGGCCATCGTGAATGCGACTTCTAGTTTGCCTTCGTGGTCTACAAATTACTCGCCTTGGTATGTAGCTATAAGATCCTTGGCCGTCTCCCTTGTACACGGAAATTACCTTTGAATTACGACTCCTTGACAGAAGTATCGACTTGCAGAATTTGGCTTTGGAAGGCCTTAGGGTTCGGAGCTTGGGCCTTCTTTCTTTCGAGAAAAGAGGGATTTTGTGAAGGGATCTTGTGAAGCCTTGTGGAAACGGAGGCCTATGAACTTCTTCTTCTTCTCCTAAAAATCCCGGGGGAAAAAGGGGTAGGAATGGACTTATGTGGAATCCAGTGGGGAGGGGGGTCTAAGGAAGCTCCTCTTCTTTTCTACAAAGACATGGGGTGAGGATGGGCTTATTGGGGGAGCTAGTGAGAAAGGAGTTTAGAGGCTTTCTCATCTTCTTTTCAAATCCCAAACTAGGGATGATTGGTGGGAAATCTAGTGGGAAGAGGGCTTTAAATCCCGGGGTAAAATGGACTTATGGAGATCCAATGGGAAGGGGGGCTTAGAGAAGCCCCCTTAGAAGCTTCTAGCAGCTACGTGGCGGCGTGGAGACAGATGACTTGGAAGGGTTGATGGCGGCCGTAAGCTCCATGACAGCAGGCGGCATCAATAGCAACAGCATGGCCGTGGCGTAGTGAAGTCGACGCCCTCCACAACTGGTGACATCAGCGACCTCTTCTCTCTCTCTCTCTCCATGATTTTATGAGCTCCTCCTCTCAAGGTGATGACCTCCTGCAGTCTGACAGCCTCTCGCTTCCTCCCCACCTCCCTTACTCCCCCCAAAGGGGGGTTTTTATAGTCTAGGGGAGAGGGGACCTCCCCCCACGTGGTGCCTTGCATGGCTATCTCCCTTCCTTTCCTCATGGAGCTCCTACTAGCCCATCCCCTTCCCTCAGCCATGCATCGACTAGGGAAGATAAGTAAAAAAATTTGAAATTTATTTGAACATTATCCTCTTAACCTCCTCCCAAGAGGGAGTTCACTTGCGGTTTTGAGCCCCGTCCCGGTTTGCCAATGTGGAGGTCATGATTCCTCGCGTACGGTTTATAGGTTGCAATGCTGGTAACTCCAATGTTGAAAATAATGTTTGCATGAGTTTCACGTGGGGTGTGGAAAGTCGGTCTAGTAATATTTTTCAAATGGGAATATTACAGAGAAATTACCACCAGTCAAATCGTATAAAGCATTGTCCTTGCACTCTTTTTCTAATTTAATGATAGCACTCTTTTCTTTCCAGTAAAGTGTCATGTCACTGTCAATACACAAGATTGTGTTTATGAGTCCAAGTGTCAATCTTGGAACCTAATTCACTTGTGTAAGAATTTGTCCTTGTTAGGGTCAATGTCTGCATGAGTTTCCTTTTTCTCTTTCAACCTCCATAGCTTTCACATGTGCCATGCTGTAGATCCTGCGTATTTTAACACTTGACTCCCTGCATTTCAGGAATAGACTTTCTGTAGTTCAAGAACATTCTTCCTAGAGTTCAGAATAGACTTCCTACAGTTTAGGAATAATCTTCTTGAATTTGAGGAAGAGTTCCCTATAGTTCATGACCAATTTTCTGCAGTTCCTCATGTAGAGTATCCTGACAACCTACTTGCTATAAACTATATTCCAGCAATGAAAAAACATAATCAATTGAGCATAAACCAAGCTCAAATCATCTCAAAACATTCTATGGTAGTGGCAAAACATCCTAGCAACAAACTATGTCCATACAAACATCAATAGATGCATAGAACTGATGCTAATAGTCACTATACTTTCCCACAATTTATGATAGGCAAGTATCATGTTATGAACAACATCATAAAATCTGCAATAACTAGGCTTTTCTGAACTTAAAAAATATCATTAAACCACTATAGACATGTCACAGTACATTGGGGATTCAATATGTGAGCAAACAAGCATCAATGTTTGTACTCTATGCAAGTAGCAATGCCAAACACTCTTTCCATAAGTTGTTTACAACCAGTCCACTGCTATAAACAACAATATTTTCTCAACTAAAACAAGAGTATTCTAACCTCAAAATAGCCCCAAAACATCTTATTCATTTTCCACTCTATGCAAGAGTTGATACATGTCTAACTAGTCAGAATACTTTGCCTGTATGCCAAGTGAAGATGATACGTATCCTTTTTGGAGACAATAATGAGTCAATACCATGGTATAACTAGCAACAAATCAGTCCAAAATTTGGGCTTTCAATAGTGATAGTATCCCATAAAACATATACCACTCAAATGGTATGATCCAAGCATTAGTAGCAAATAAGCATCACAGATAGTTCAACCCTATAGATATATTGTTTCCAAATTTAGGACAACAACTAGTTCACTCTTTCTAGGCTGCAAATAAGATTAAAAATTGAGCATTTAGCACTCCAATATCATGCTCAAACGCACGAGAATAAGGGCATATACATTGTTAGGATGAAAGCCACTAGTGTCCTAGAACCACCTGTTGTTTCTTGTAGTAACCAGCTAGTCTGCCCAGGGGTGTGCTAAATATCTCAAAATCTGTTAAGAATTTGAAAAAACTTTCTTTTGCAAAGTTTTAGATCACATCAAAATGGCTTAAAACTTTTGGGTCATTTCTCAAAAATCCATTTCTATAGCAAGATATGGCTTCTGCAAATAAACGGGCAGTAGTAGGCACAATCTCCTTTGATGACTTTTTTTGAGATTGGATGTCTATGATGTCAAATGGCCACTCATATGTGCTCAATGAAGCCTTATGAAGCTTCTACACAAGCCACAGCAAGCTCTTGCACAAGCACAAAGCATAAACCCTAATGCATACCTTGACAGGAACAATGATAGCCTTTCTTCTTCAATAGAGACTCTTATCTTCAAACTCTAGATCTAGACTTCTTCAATGCCATGCTCCAGAGAGCCCATTCATGTTGGCCTTGATACCATGTTCAAGATTTAGAGGGAGAGAGAGTCAAAGACATGGAGCTGTAATAGAGAGTAGTGAACTCTCATTGTTTTCTTTTTCTCATTATTCCATAATGCTTACTAAAATTTAGTCACACATAACTGATAAACACACTAGGTCACTAACTGACCGTACCACTAACCATGGTTGACTCAATTATTATAACACATATGCAGAGTGACATCTAAGACAACAGCTATCTAGATAAGGTCGATCATATCGGTGATACTGATGATGAGCTTGATTCTCAACACAAGAGCATTAGCAATGAGCCCATGCAGCTTGGGAGGGAAAGAGAGTAGGAAATTTGCTAGCCACACTAACACCAATTCTGATAACTTTGCTCCAAGGAGAGTTGATTAGGTAAAACCCCGCAGTATGGCAATAATTGAAGTAATGGGTAGAATAAATTGATAAGCATGAACTGTAAGACTGGTTTGATCATGATACTGTGACGCATATACCAAGCCTAAGACTAAATCCAATCTCTAAATCTCCACAAATGAATGCTTTTTGGGAAGGCCCTAAGATATATGCAGTCTTACTTGTCATTGCCTTGGGAGATACTATACGGAAGAGGATGCTATCACTGCCATGCTAAAGGGTGACTCAAAGGTTAGAAGCGAGTATGGATTTATAACAAAATACATTGCTTTTCCTAACAAGGAGCGAGATTGGATGCACGTATTGGCAACCATTGATCTCCCATTCTCAGAGGATGAGGATAAATATAGGCAAGTTGTAGATTCTATTAGCAAGGCCAACAAAGACATAACTCTGTGTCAAAGGTGAGCTCTAATAGTGGCTCTGAAATGCCTTGACCACCTAAGACCAAATGCACCAAGGGAGACCTCTTAATACACCTGAGGTGCAAGAGGCTTAAAGAGAATAGAAAAAAATAGTCAAAGTCTTTAGAAGTTGAATGACAAAAGAAACCCTAGGATCTACACATGTGCTTCATGAAGTTCAAGAAGGGTGATCGAATAGTGGTGTTAGTAGAAGACAAGTAGAAAAAGGGAAAGCAAGTGAACCCATCGAAAGACAACCAAATTTAAGGACGTCAACTTGGCAAGGGAAGAGGAAAATCCTCGACTCATCTATATAACATATGATCTAACTAAGGAGGAAGAGAACAACCTCGTAGAGCTATGAAGAAAGCTCATTGACATGTTTGCATGGTTATTAGACAAATTGAAAGGAATAGACCCCTATCATGACTCATAATATCCCTATGACCACTGATCTAGTACTAATTTATTAGATAGAGCACACAGACTGGGTATCTTCCATAGTCATCATCATGAAGAAGAATGAGAAGATTCGAGTGTGCGTGAATTATAATAAGGTCAACATAGCTACAAAGAGAGACAACTACCCATTACCATAGAGTGAGCATATGCTAGAGAGTGTGTTGAGAATAGCATTTGATGCTTGCGATGTATGCCCATAGAGGCTTGATATGTGCCCAAAAGAGGCTTTCCCATAAGTGGCTTTGTATGAAAGATAGACATATGATGTATGCTCTAGGAAGAGATGATAGAATCCCATAAGCACAATGAGGTACAATGGTACCATACAAAAAGCTATAAAGTCATGTACTTGACACTCATTTAAAAGTAACAGAACTATCAATTTGAGTCATTGTCAGTTTCATTGTCCATCTCCTACACAAGTATGTGTTTATGAGTCCAAGCTCCCATCTTGGAAGCGAACTCACTTGTGTAACAGTTAGTCTAAGTTTATGTCATCATGAGTTGTGTATTCATCTTTCATCCTTTATAGCTACTATTTTTGACATGGTATCATAGCTCAACTAAGCATGAAATAGCTCCATACACTGCTTCTCTAGTCTCTCTTTTTGTCTAGTCATCTTTGTCCACCAGGAGAAGGACAAACCTCATCAGTCCTTCTATTTAGATAGACTTTTTTAGTTTTGTATTTCCTAGCCTAATGCCTCAAACATAAACTTGAAAACTCCCAAGTTAGCCTTGTACTACAGCCTCTGTACACTTTCCGAGGCCCCTGCTACAGCCTCTGGATGTCCATCATCTTTGTGGTACCCACACTTAGCCTTTACTATGACAGCCTTTGGTGTTTTGCCATGTTTATGGTGTGCCCACACTTTGCAGGTGTTTCTTTCACTAAAGCCTCTATATGCTTTGTACTTCTGGTTGTGATTGAGGAGGGGTGTTGAAATATTTGCAATCACACCTACTTTAGTCCCTTTGTGAGGAGTAGTGAGGGCTCATGACTAGAATCCCATATGCACAGTAGGAGAAAGTACCACCACTCAAATCCTATAAAGTATTATCCTTGCACTCTTTTCCTAATGCAATGATAGTACTCTTTTCTTTCTAGTAAAGTGTCATGTCACTGTCAATACACAAGATTGTGTTTATGAGTCCAAGTCTCAATCTTGGAACCTAATTCACTTTTGTAACAATTTGTCCTTGTCAGGGTCAATGTCTTCATGAGTTTCCTTTTTCTCTTTCAACCTCCATAGCTTTTGCATCTGCCATGCTCTAGATCCTGCACATTTTAACAATTGACTCCCTGTAGTTAAGGAATAGACTTTCTATAGCTCAAAAACAGTCTTTCTATAGTTCAAGAATAGACTTCCTATAGTTCAGGAACAATGTTCTTGCGATTGACGAACAGTTTCCTATAGTTCATGACTAGTTTCGTGCAGTTCTTCATGTAGAGTTTCGTGATAACCTAATTGCTATAAACTGTATTCCAGCAATGAGAAAACATAGTCAATGGAGCATAAGCCAAGCTCAAATCAGCTCAAAACGGTCTATCATAGTGGCAAAACATCCCGGCAACAAACTATGTGACCAAACAAGCATCAATGTTTGTACTGTATGCAAGTAGCAATGCCAAATACTCTTCCCACATGTTGTCTACAACCAGTCCACTGCTATAAACAACAATATTTTCTCAACTAAAAAAAGAGTATTCTAACCTCAAAATAGCCCCAAAACATCTCATTCAGTTGCCAAGTGTTGATACGTGTCCAACTAGTCAGAATACTTTGCATGTATGCCAAGTGAAGGTGATAGGTATCCTTCTTGGAGACAATAATGAGTCAATACTGTGGTATAACTAGCAACAAATCAGTCCAAAATTTGGGCTTTCAACACTCACAGTATCCTAGAAAACGTCTACCACTAAAGTTGTATGATCCAAGCAATAGCAAATAAGCATCACAGATACTTCAACCCTACAGATATATTGTTTGCAAATTTAGAACAACTAGTTCATTGTTTGGAGCCTGCAAATAAGCTCAAAAATTGATCATGTTTTTCCCATAGTGGATCTTTATTTCCTGTAGTGGATTTTGTTTTCCATAGTGGATGTAAAAACCCTTAGCAAAATATAAAGTTTCAAGCCTTAACTTCACTGGGCTACAAAATAGCTAGTCTCTTGAGTCATGTCATCATGAAGGGGAGGCAAAAGCCAACAAGGGTAAAGACTCATCATTTGAGGGGGGGTGTTTAAAATAGTAAATGTTGCTTGAGATGTATGCCCATAGAGGCTGGATATGTGTCCAAAAGAAGCTTTCTATGGAAGATAGACATATGATGTATGCTCTAGAAAGAGATGACACAATCCCATAAGCATAGTGAGGTACTATCCAAAAAGCTATAAAGGTACACACTTGACACATTTAAAAGTAATGGAACTATTATTTTGAGTCATGTTCATTATCATTGTCCATCTTACACAAGAATGTGTTTATAAGTCCAAGCTCCCATCTTGGAACCTAATTCACTTATGTAAAAATTACTCTATCCAAGTCTATGTCATTATGAGTTGTGTATTCATCGTCCATCCTCCATAGTTCCTTCCATGCTCTAGATTAGTGTTTTTGATAGAGTGGCATGAAAGAAAGCCTATAGTTTTTTGGATAGCTTCTCAGGCTATAACCAAGTGCAAGTCCATCTGGATGATAGGCACAGGATGGCATTCGCCACCAATTAGGGGGTGTTTGCCTACATAGTCATGCCATTTGGATTTACCAATGCCCCTACTACCTTCCAACACCTCATGGAGGCCATCTTCAAGGACATGCTTAGAAAATGGTTGGAAGTCTTCATATCGATGGCTTGTGTGTCCACAAATTGGAAAGCACACTTGGAAAAGCTATGAATAGTTTTTTAACAATGTCGATAATATGGTGTCTCTCATTAAACCCCTTAAAGTGCCAATTTTGGGTGAAGAATGATTGTATTTTAGGGCATGTTGTGTTAGGAATAGAATAGCCACAGACTCCTCAAAAATCAAGATAATTGTAGACCTTCCCCATCTGACCAACTTCAAGAGAATTCTGTAATATTTCTATTGAAAAATATTACGAGCCCGCGTGAGTCTCATGCAATGACAATTCTGGCATTGAAGATACGAACGGTGCGATCTTTATGTTGTACACAACATGACCCTCCACTGGCAAAAATCGAGGCTAAGGTTTAAAGAAACCCGCATATCTTCATGTGAACCTCCTCTTGGGAGGAGGTCAAGAGGATAATGTTATATTTATTGCAAATTTTTTAAATTCTCTTCTCCCCAGCCGAAGCATGGCTGAGGGAAGAGGATGGGGCTATGATGGGAAATTGTAGTGGTGGAAGAAGAGATTGCATGCAAGAGGCCACGTGGGGAGGGAGGCCTTCCCCCCCTTATCCTATATAAAGCCATTATTGGAGTAGAGAGGAGTTGGAGGTAGTCGTGAGGAAGGGAGTCATGAGGCTGAAGGAGCGCCATGAGGAGTTGTCGCTAGAGCCGCCATTGCCAGCCAGAATGTCGCCTCCCTCTTGACTATAGAGCTCCTCGATTGCTAAATCCGCCGCTAGAGACTGATTTACGCCGCCACATTCCCCTCCATGACCACGTCAATCTACCCACATCCCTCAGAAGCTTCCTAGAAGCTTCTTGGAAGCTTCTAAGGGGGGGGGGGGGGGGGGGGGCTCTCTAAGCCCCCTTTTCTATTGCCCTTCTCAAGCGGATTTTTTCAACCCCGGGATTAAGCCCCCTTTTCCCCCTTGCATCCAACACAAGTCCATTTTACCCCGGATTTCTCTTAAACCCCTTCCTATTTCGACTCTTATAATTCCCTATTAACCTTGGTTTAAAGCCCCTATCCGTGGAGACCCTATTAAGTCCATTGTAACTGAGATTTAATACCCCTTTTTCCCCTTGCATTCCCCGGAAATCAAGCCTTCATATTGATCTCCGTAAGTTCATTCTAAACCCGGAATTTTCAAGTCCCCTTCCCATAACAGCCATGACAAGCAAAAATCTTCACCCCGGATTCTTGTAAGAGGAAGAGGGGTTTCTCTAAACCCTTTCCACTTGAGTTTCCCCCATAACTCACCTCTAATTTTTCCCCCACACTCCTTCTCCACAAAGATCCTTATCCCCCCGGAACTTCTATGAAAGGAAGGAGAAGTTCATAAGTTCCCATTTCCAAAGCCCAAATCCCGCAAGAAGGTGCATCGGTCAAGGAAGCCCTATTTCAAAAGGGAATTGCACGTACAAGGGAGAACGGCCAAGATCATAAGACTACGGCCAAGGCAAGAAGGTTGAATTCACGATGGCCCCTAAAAAGGCATAAGGCGCAACCGCAGGAGGATCATCTCCTAACATTCATGTGGACATTTCACCGAATCCACAAGTCCAGGTTTTCTTCCTATTTTTGATTTATGTCGTAATATTGCAATTATGCATGGTTAATTCATGGAAGCAAGATTCACTTTTACGATTGAAGAACATTAGCTATCTTAAGGGAATTAACTCACAATTGAAGAATCGGTCTTTTGTATTTCTCAAAGAAACGAACGAAAGAACATAAGACGTCTATGCATTCTTAGCAAATTGTTTTTATGCATTGCAAAGTAACAAATTTAGATCAACTAATGACCATCATTTCAAAATCAAAATTATTGTAGTACATTTCGATTATGCATGTAAAGATTAAATCACATATCACATTATTAGACATCTCTTCTTTGCGATGATTCATTAAAGAAGGTTGCTAACAACCGTAGAAAATTGTAAGGCATGGAAATGATTCTAGGGCTACTTGAAGTAGATTAAACTCTAGGAAATTGGCATAAATCTTGTTCAACTGCGTAGTTGTTAGAAAAGGCTGCATGGTTCATTTTAACATAAAACCCTAAAAGCTTAGTGGCATAAATCGTGAATGCACGCCCTAGTAGGATCAATGGGAATTGTGTTGTAACTTAACATGCGCTTGGAGCTTAGCCAGAAAAGCTAGGGTTTGTAAATCTAATCATACTTAGCCAATGAATCGTGTGCTTACAAGAATGGTATCATAATACAACTAGTTTTCCCCTCTTTGATCAAGACAATATCTTCATGAATAGACAAGTACATTGTTTTACCCTAAACACCTAAACCACAAAGGACTCACTTAGGAATGGTTAAATTGATGCAACATATCTCAAGTGCTAACTAGGGTTTAGAACGTTGAGGATGTGACCTAGTCGCACTTATTGCCAAGCTGAAACTCTCATACCCTAAAGACTTGTCCACATTCACGGAATGTAGGGACAATAGGACATACTTGCGAGAAACGATCTAGGGTTTCTACCCTAAGGATCGCTTGCTAAAAAGTTGAAACTCGATTTGAGATGGAACCCTAGGACCGACGATGTTGGCCTAGTGCAATCAAGAAGTGGATTGGATATGAAGACACCCTAAACCCTGTTCTTATCTAATCATGATTCCGTGATTAGAAGATGCCGTTCAATGGGTGAAATAGTCCCATAAATTAGATGCAACTCTTGTGCAACAAGTTGCAACGTTGCATGATCTTGTGGGTTGACCACAAGAGAATGGCCAATTCCTCGGAATGAGATTGGCAGATTCTTGTGCAAGTTTATCTTGCAAGAGGATGAGTAGTCATTTTGATATAGCACCTTTCTTGGGAAAAGTGACCAAGATAAGGGGATTAGATATTTGCCTGGAAGCAAAGGACCAATCAATAATTTGGAGCAACATATTTTCTGTTAATAGAACTTAAGGTATTGGTTAAGTTGGGTTAATAGGGTACGGCCCTAACCCAAAGACATAAGGGTTAACAAACAAACCCTTGGGGATCTTTCTGAGTTGCAATTGATCCCAGATCAAATGCTGGATGCATTCGGAGAGAAGGATTCACTCCTTAGTAATCGGCCAGATTAACGACCACTGGAAATGATTGTGCTTGTAACAGTTTAGAGAGCATTGTTTGCTTTTGTTTGCTCAATGAATTAAAGGATGAAAAGATATCTAATTCTTTAGGTTGAAGGCTTGAAGGGAGAGGCAGCCTCAGTCACCCCTGACTGTCTACCTGACCCTAACCAAGGGGGTTGTTAGCCACACCGGGAAGGTGGACCAAACCCACCATATGAAGTCTTTCCGTTGAGCGCTACTTGGAGCAGGAGGACGCTTGGGTGCCAGGGGGGCTCTGGCCGTAAATCCCTCACCTTCCAAGCCCTGCACAAGAGGCCAATGTGACTCAGGATTGGATCTCGAGACCTGCATACTAGTCTACGGGTGGAATCTTGGATTAGTAATCCCTGTGGATTGTTGGATAGCCTTCGGGCGGATTATGGATAAGCCTACGAGCTGGACTTAATAAATGTATTCCAAAGATAAATATGATAAGATGTTGAAAAGGAACTTGTTTGACATTGCTTTTCTATGTCAAGTGCTATGATTACATGAAGGAACCGGTGCCTAACGGACTAATTAAGGAAGCTGCTTGATGCATGTCCAAATAAATTGTGGTAGGTAATTAGACAACTAAAACAACCTGAGAAAAGTGTGGTGGATGTGGCCATGGGTCTGTCCTATGGATGGGTGGTCCCGGTTGGTGGGGAACTTTTCTCAATCATAATGGATAGCAAGGAGATCGTTTCAAAGGAAATGAACAGCAAGGGCGCTGACCTAGACTCTAGGTTATAATTATCTCGGTTTACGCTATTTTAGGGGAACGGAGTGGCAGAGAGGTCGAGCTTTGCATCCCTCTCGTTTCCCATTCTCCTTAAACCAAGTGTAGTGGAATTATGCATTGATTGCTAGACCTTTGTACAAGCTATTAATATCATTCAAGTGGACCAAAGAATGTCAACAAGCCCATGAAAGGCTTAAACAGACTCTAACTTCAGCTCCTATCTTAAGAGCCCTAGATTGGTAAATTACCTTCCATGTGCACATTGATGCCTCAAAGTTTGTTGTGGGGGCCATATTGTGTCAACTCGGCGAGCATAACCTTGACTATCAAGTGAGCTCTAATAGATAACTCACTGATACTGAAACAAACTACTCCACAATAGAGGGAAGGATTAGCCATGGTGTTTGTCATAAAGAAGTTTAGACACTATCTTCTAGTGTCACCTTTTACTTTATTTGTGGATCATTAAGCATTGCTTTATCTTATGAACAAACCCTATGCCATAGGATGCATTTCTAGATGGTTATTTCTACTTTTGGAATTTGACATCTCTGTGGTAGTACTCAAGGGAAAACAACACTATATGGTAGATCACACGTCTTGCATACCCACAGGTAAAGCCACTAGTTAGGACTGATGACCTACCAAATGCACATCTTTTTAGAATGTCCAACAGATGAGATTTTTTTAGAGCAAACCTCACACCATATTGACTGGATGATATAGTCCATATCCTAGAGAATGGATTATCAAAACCCATAGAGAAAATGGAGATTGATCTTGAAAATCCAACCCTATCAGCTAATTGCAAATTAATTGTATCAGTTTAGGACAGGATGGATTCTTAAGGAAATGTTTCTACGATGAACATAAAATGTATGATGTGCTCAACGAAGCACATAACGAGATTTTTGGAGGACATTTTAGTGGAGATACCATAGCACGCAAGGTGCTCTAGTCAATTGTGGTAGCCAACTCTATTCCATCATGAAACCAAGTTGGTGAAGCATTGTGATGAGTGCCAATGGACCAAAGTCACTATTCATAGGAGCAAAATGGAGTTGACCCTGGTGATAATCTACCAACCATTCGAGAAATGGGGAATTGACTTCATTAGTCCAATCAGCCCTATGGCACAATACTCTCAAGCCAAGTATATCATTATTACCACAAAAGACTATCTTATCAAGTGGACAAAAGCTCAATCAACTCACAAAAAAATAATGCCAGGACCATGGCAAAGTTCCTTTAGGAGCAAGTAATCTTGAAGTTTGGTTGCCCCGTAGAGTTGGTTAGTGACCAAAGCACATACTTAATCAATGAAGTGATCACTCACTTGTTATCCACCTTCTTAATAATCCACAAAAAGTCATTCAAACTATATTATCCTCAAGCTAATGGTTAAGCTGAGTTCACTAACAAGATCATGGTGAAGTTTCTAATAAAAGTAGTCTCTGCTTCATGCGGTGTGACTGGGACAACAAGTTCATGAAAGCTTTATGGGCATATAGGATGGCCTATAAATAGCCATAGGACAGACTCCATTCAGACTGACCTACGGAATTGAAGATATTCTACTAGTAGAGTTTTTTGTTTCAAGCTTGAGAATAGCAGTCTAAGAGAGATGGGAGGGCCAAGAAGTATGGAGAAATCAATTAATAGAGCTGTAATGCCTATTTGATACTAGTCTCATTGTAACCCATGCTCTAATATGTGAAAATGAATGATGCAAGAGTTGGTTTGATAAACAAGTTAAACAATGAGACTTTGGGCAAGGAGACCTAGTCTTGCTATACTCTGTCAAAAGGACACAAGCAAAAAATGAAATTCAGGGAATCGGAACGCTTCAAGATTTACAATATCAATAGAATGGGCAATGTGAAACTAAAAACCCTAGAGGGGAAGGGCATAGGATTTTCCAATGGAGGTCACATGAAAAAGTATTACCCTCTACATCCACTTTATGAACCTCAGATGATAGGACCGCCACATAATATGAGGGTTGCAACCATCACCAAACTAGAGGAGGAGGATGAGGAACCAGTGGCACCACTCTACCTACAAATAACTGTGACTACTCAAAAGAGACACACCCTTGATGTGCTAATTGATCAGGAAGCTAACACAAATGATAGTGGCTATCCATAAAATGCTCATATTCATCATCATATTGTTGATCATGAGATGACAGAACATCACAAGAATAATATAACAACCATGCTACCCATAGTGGCATGCTGATACCCATATGATGATGCAATTGAGTGACGAACACATGCATAAGCTTGCATTGGAGCTTTTTGATAAGTATCACTAATCCTTGATAGCTTTTCAGTCTCACACCTAGGTGAATTGGAAACAATTGGAAAGGCTATAGGAACACATTTGTCACTAAATGAAGTAAAATCATCAATTAATTTATCATGCTTGGAATCCACACTCCTATTTAGTTGTTTTATAACCACATTCATATGCCCTGATCTCATTGGACATATTTTGTTAATCATTGGAATGAAGAGATACATTACCCTCATCTACATGATTGCCATTTTGTTATTGAGCTGACAATATCTCCCTTATGTGAACTTTGATCAATGAGTACAATAGATTCAAATGGAGTCTATTATACAAGAATAAGGTAAATTTTATTAGCTTAGAAATTGGATTACGAATACTATATGAAATTGACAAGAATTACATATTCTGTCAAGCTTTTCCAATGCTATACATAATGATGAGTCTTAGTAAAAATGGTATATCTCTTTTATAAAATGATCCAAAAAGAGAGTTTTATGGCTCAAAGGAAAGATAAGGAATAAATATAGCTTTCTATACTCTTGTCTTCAATGTAGAACCACTTATGCTACCCCAAATTTAAAGAATTTCAGACTTGTCCTACTTGAAACAAGTCGTTGAATACCTGTTTTGATCAAACTATCTCTTTATCAATCCAATGATTTTCCCAATAAGTTCTTAGACATATTTTGTTGAGAGGGCAAGCTCAAAAGGTGCAAACATTGATAATGGACCACTTGGCTAGGTGGGTCCACACATTTACACTTAGCACATTGGTAGTCATTTATGATCCTTACATAGCCATTGACTTATTACTTATTATAGTTGTAGCTACCTACAACTGGTATAGTTATAGTACTAGTTGATTGATATAGTCAATTATGCAATATTTGACTTAGTAGGCCACTCTCTTTTATGTTATATATTCTTTATACTTTGTGTACATTACATTGTGTGTGAAAGAAGAAGAAGAAACCAAGAAGAAAAAAATTTTGGCCTCTATATCTCTTCTTGTGTTCTTGAGTAAGATTCTTCTTATGTGTATGGTGGGTGTTCCATGCCGAAACTCAAGAAAGTTTCCCACCAAGAAATTCTTGGCATTGTTACGTGAGTGGTGATCAAGAACAAGCCTCGCTCACTACCTGATAAACGAGACGTGAATAAGGAGTGTCGGATAGGATAATTGACTTTGTTGATAAACCAAATGGCCACGAGAGGCATTGTTGATAAACCAAATGGCTCACTACCTGATAAACGAGACGTGAATAAGGAGTGTCGGATAGGATAATTGACTTTGTTACGTGAGTGGTGATCAACAAATGTGAAAAATTTTAAAGTTTTACAAATACTACACAAGCCACACACTAAACCAAATGATCAACAATGCCTCTCGTAGCTCAAAAACTTCAAAAACACATTCCACGTAGAGCATTATACACACCTTGTGCAATGTTTGAAAACACAAAATTTGAAAAAATCAATTGTACTTGTTGACACTTTAGCATCCAAGTTCTCAATCACTTTGACTCTTACAGTGTGACCCTCCACTCTCCTCACACAAAATACAAACTTGAAATCTCAAGGGTAGGGCAAGGGCCATTAGAACATCTTCTACCCTCCTTCTATAGGATTCTTGGATTCTCACACGTTGAAATTTTGAAAGCTTTTAGATTTTCAATTCATCAAAAGCTTTCTTTTTATAAACTCAAAAGCCTAAACGTTGAAAGCCTAAAGACTTAATAACTTTAAGCTTTCAAAAAGCTTTTAAGTTTTTATCATTTTGTTTCCCACTCTTGGATCATCAGTGGCAGCCTCATGACCCTCAAACTCATCCAACCACATTTCCCACTCAACTAGAGACTCATAACTTAGTGATAAGAACCCCAAATCTCGTCATGAAAATAACAGTATGTGCTCAATGAAGGTGCTCTCTCAAGTGCCCGTGGAACTAAGATTTACTACATAAAGCTGCAATGAGCCTCATGCCATGCTAGTGCTCAAGAATGGTGCAAAACATGCTTCAACCCAACCCATGGCATGGAAGTATTTGAAAATATTAGGAAACCACTCCCGAGTGTAGTGCCAGAAAAGTGCAACATGAAGTGCTCATCGTGAACCCAGGATTCCCTGTGATGTGCAAGAGTAGCAGAAAGAAAACTTACCAGTGCCATGATGTTCAATAGCTAGTGGCAATCCCTAACTCTAAAATGTCCAATAAAATACCAAACTCAACCAAGGTTATCAAGTTTCCACACTAATTTTTAAAAAAATTTAAAAAAATTAAGCTAGACGAACATAGAAAATCCAACTATGAAATGACAAAACAAGCAACACACAAATAACTAAGCTAGTAAAAAAACAACCTATCTACATTTTTTCTAGGGGTTCACAAAAACACGACATATTTAGCCCTCCCCCTAGTCTAGAAACATTTATTTTCAGCCGTTATTTTCATAAAATGGTGCAACATTTATGAGCCAATAAAAAATCGAATCCAACACTCCATCCTTGAATTCTTTAAAGTCATAAAATAGAAAAATAAATGGCACATCACTCTCAAACAACTTCTTAGTGTATACACAAAATTCATCCACAAATTTCTCTTTAAAATCCACAAAATTTTCAAATCCAAAGTTCTCAAAACATCCCAAACTATCAATGCAAAATATCTCATCATCCAGAATAATCTACATACCCCTCCCATCCTCCCAAAAGGGAAACATAACAATTCTAGGGTTTTGGAATAAGGTTACAACCCTTTTTGTGTTGCCAAATTCAATTCCATTCACAAAGACATCAAAAATCCTAGGAAAAACTAGAAAAACATCTTCTAGCACCACAAAATATCCAAACACACAATCATCCACATCAAACTTAATAATCTCCTGATGACCAAACTCATCAGAACAAGAAAATTCTTCAAGACATCGATCAAACAACAAGACTTCAACTCTTCAACTCCACATATACAATGGTCAACCTTTTCCATAGCATTTACACAAAAAAACTCAAGAGAATTTTCACAAGAACCATAATAAAAAACATTAGGCAATACATTAGGGTCATAATTTTTATCCAAACACCCAATTGTCCAATCCTCTTCACCTTCAACCTCACAAACTCTTTTAAACTCTTTACCCTTAGTGTCAGATCTCTCTTCCCTCAAAATTTCAATTCTTTCCATAGCCTTACTCAAATTTCTTTTCACATCCTCATCAATGTCACTTTCGAGGTCTTCAAAACCTCAATCAAAGTCATCATAAATATAATCAAATACTCTAGAAGAACTCAAAGAAACCACAAGACTTTCAAAGTTTTTTCTTCGTCATTGTTGCCTAAATCAACCATACAGTTATCCATAAAACTATCAAGAACCATAAGATTAGGTGTACTCAAAACAACATCAACAACACAACAAACAAAGCCTCTTCAAGGATACTCAAACCATCACCAAACAACTCAC